>NC_044059.1:22682862-22702862 GCF_902167405.1 Gadus morhua | reverse complement strand
CGTGTGTGTCCCTTTAGATTTTTGTCTTTTGTGAAAATAAAATGTTTCAGATAAATTGATTAGATTAGATTAGATGTTACATGTTTAAGCCTTTTCTAACCTTTAAACTAATTTAAGAAAGAAAAACAAACAATCAAACAAAAAAAGATGTGCTACAATGAAAATGGATATTCTATGTTTGTGGTTTAACCTCTTATTACTATATTTCTGAGAGCTATAGTTTGTGAAGATAAACACAAAACCCTAAACCTGAACCATACAAACTATGTGGATGTTAAACAACTCGCTGGGTGGCAAATAAGGGGAAGGGGTGGGCAAGGTGTTTATAGAAGTAGGAAATAAACCATTGGTATCATAATTAGGAAAATGAGATAAACAGAAAGAAAGAAAGAATGAGTTACTGAAAGAAAAGGAGAGTACGGAAAGAAGGGGGTGGAAAGCATATATATATATATATATATATATATATATATATATATATATATACATACGAGAGGCCCCGTATCTATATATATGATGTACCCACAACTGAAAAATAACCCCGAACTTGATTGATTAAAGAGAAACAACACTGTAGACTACTTGAGTGTATTCGTTGCAATCTAAGGGTTGAAATCATGCAAAGCTGACCATGCTCTTTGGTGAACCATAATGGGTTAGAAAACATTAACCATAAGTGTCTCTTTGCATGTAGCAATTCTTCACTTGTGTCAATGAGTAATGAAGGAAATAATGATGTTTTGGTTTAACACAGAAATGAAACAAATTCAAAATCTCGCCAAAAGTCTGTTCTCTCATAAGCAGGGATCATTGCAAATGTCTGGTACCAGTATTTTAGATGCTTAGGGAGACACAAGTTCTTAACCTCCTTTTTCATAAGGACAACAGAACTCCAACATCCAGCCACTGTGAATTCACAGAGTTGTGCTTTGCTTTCCAGCTGAGACCACTTGGAAGTGGTTGGATATGGGCCCTCAGGCTTTATGTCTCAGTTTTAATCAGGGCTCGGAATAATGCGCCTTTCTGGCCTTTTTTGTGGGATGAATCCTGTAAGATGCTGGGGGATTTAAACTGGTGCTCTGGTAGTCAAGGAAATCAAGCTTAGTGTTTGGAGATCTTCCAAAGTTATTTAATAAGTGGTTCAAAAGTTGTTGTATAAGAGGGAATGTGGCAGGTGCTGCAATTTCAAGTACATGTATTAAGGTTTCCCTTAATATCAACTCATACATTTAACTTTAAAAAGTTAAATATATATTAAATGTATAAATTACTAATAATAAATTAATTGGATGATAAGAAAAAACAAGAAAATAGAATGTATATAAAGAAAGAGAAACATATAATGCGAGTAAAGATGGACAGTGATGGATTAATTATGTGGATAGAGTGATAAAGAGAGAGAGGGAGGGAGACCAAGAGAAAGAGCGATAGAGCATGAGTAAGAGAATGAGAGAGAGCGAGAGAGAGAGAGAGAGAGAGAGAGAGAGAGAGAGAGAGAGAGAGAGAGAGAGAGAGAGAGAGAGAGAGAGAGAGAGAGAGAGAGAACATGCTGTAGAGAAGTGTTTGTATACCAGTTTATGAAGACAACTGTTGTACACTAAAAACCACTAGATGGAGACATAGTCATTCATTTGTAAAAGATTTGCTCACTTCAGGGTCTTCGTAGAAATTGGCAAAAAGCTCTGGGCGATATGACCCACTTTCAATGGCGTAGCATTAAAATAAAGCAAAATAGCATGTATTTGTCCCGGCTTACATATTTCCAATAAATGTAATACTATCATGCTTTTTAGATACAATTTGTATGCAATTCAGAGACTTATTGATACATTAGATAAAGATGGATGACATATCAAACGTATAGGCCTACTACCAGTCATTTATAATATTAATTAAAAAATAATAATAACAGGCTACATACCCACCAATCATATTTGCCCCATAATGTTTAAAAGCGGTTAGAAAGCGATTGTGTTACTGCAGCTATTGTGTGCTTGTAGGCTTGGCTTCTCCATAGATGAGTCTACCTGCTTCTACCGTGGTGGTGTTCCGTTGAATGACCTCTAAGGTTGAAGTGATTATTGGAGCATGCAGAGTCTATGGAACCATGCACTGGATCAACAGGCACCAGCGTGTATTAATTTGTCCCATTTCAATATCACACCAGCCATATTTAATTTACACTTTTTTGCTGATGAAATTATACTGCTTTGATATTGTCCACTCTTCTGTTAAGAATGTTTTCTTGTGTTATTTCAAGATTTCATTCATAAATATAATAAATTATCAACGTCATCATTATAATGTTAGACAATTTGGAATAATGTTTTTCTCTGCTGTGATAGGTATAATATAATGCTGAAATTACAGTAAAATCCATTTTGGGTCATATAGTTGGAGCTATTAATTGTATGAGTGTGTGTGTGTGTGTGTGTGTGTGTGTGTGTGTGTGTGTGTGTGTGTGTGTGTGTGTGTGTGTGTGTGTGTGTGTTTGTGTGTGTGTGTGTGTGTGTGTGTGTGTGTGTGTGTGTGTGTGTGTGTGTGTGTGTGTGTGTGTGTGTGTGTGTGTGTGTGTGTGTCCGCATGCTCCTTTATGGGCATGCGCACCTCAAGGGGGAATCGCTATGCAGACTGAAAGCGGCTGAATCAGCAACTACTTCTCTTTTGTTCTCCACATCACACACACACACACACACACACACACACACACACACACACACACACACACGCGCGCGCACACACACACACCACACACACACACACACACACACACACACACACACACACACACACACACACACACACACACACACACACAAGCAAAGACACACACATGCAAACACACACCTACTGCATGTCTTAAGTAAGTCATAACAAGTTTAGACTCCCTTGCTGTCTTGTCCATTTCATCTTTATCAGTGTGCTCCTTCAACAAAACCATATACTGCATCATTTTCTCTGCACTGTCTTCACAATCCTCCATTGCGTATATATATGGTTCTGTGTTAAAATCCGATCCACCTCTCCCTGTTATAGTATCCCTATTATCCTCTGATTTAGCCCAACCTTGGTCAAAAAATGGGAGAGAGATATACCTTCTTTGTTTCCACCATTTGTGTCTATTTTTCACTTGACTATATTACAGCAGACCTAAGCGGTGGCAAAGGTTGACTTGATCGGTCACGCTTCTCACCCAACCTGGCTCTATCTATCTTGCGAGGTATTTTTGGTCCCTGGTTCAACATTTTATAGATGGAATTCTGTCCTCAATCATGGGTTATGATAGCTCAATAAAATGGGACACTAAAATGTTTCCCTTAAATCTAAAGAATCATTGTTGGAGAAACCTAATATTTGGACAAATGCTATAGCCTACATTTATTTTGAACAAAGTAAATCCTCAAATAAAAAACACAAAAATGTAATTTAACTTGATACATTTATGAGACCAGCCATGGTACTGGCGAAGTATATTTGCTCTGATTCTGTAGTTGCAGTTGTTTTTGTTGGCTAATTCTGCCCTCCCCCTACAAGCCATAATGGGTCAAAAGCAGGGAAATTACAGCCAGTTTGGCCTCAGTAAGCATTCAGTAAAACCTAGCTGGCATTCACTCCTACTGCTGGAAAGAAAAGACTGTCGCTGTGGCCAAAGTTTCCACCACCCCACGCTCCCTCTCCTCGTCATTTTCTATTCCACATTACTAGCATGTGACCACTGTAAAGGAGTTAGCTTCTTTCTTTCCTCCTCTCACCATCATCGGAAGAAATTATGAAAAGTGCCCTTTTTTTGTCTTGAGTTTTCGATTTGAACGTAGATCAAGTAAATTAAGAGGATGAAGAAAAGCATGATGGAGATGTGTTGTTAAATGGGGGATTATGAATATAATATATAAAATATAATTTAAACTAGTTTTGGTACCAGCTGTGTAGTAATTGAATGCAGAACACTTAGAAAAACTATATTTTGTAGCCAACCACTGTGCTGGCATTTTACAGAGTGCTATCTAACACCTCTGTGTGAACCCATCCATCATTGATTAATATATTGGAGATGACATTGCTGGTTGTAACCATCTACATTTATATGATCCAAAGTGTGTGCCTACTCTCTTTATCCATGTCGTTTTGGGAATTGGTACAAATCAATGAGGCCATTACACAGCTTGATACGCCTGGTATCTCTTAAAAATGCTTTCTTCCCCCTTTGGTCTTCATCGTTAAAACAGGATCCAACAGCTTAGAAGCTCAGGGTATTTAGCCATTTTTCTTTTGATATGCACCATCAAACCACATGTTCCTTTGGCACAGCTCTGCAAGGTAAAATGGATCACTTAGTATCAAGACAACATCCCATCGTTCCCTCAGCCCTCTGGGAGAGAGTAGGGAGCTGCTTAGGGAGACATCAACACCCGTACCAGAAACCTTTTAGGGCGGCGACATCTTAGTTTTTATCCTAGCTGCTGTATGTTGGAATTAAAGCTATCAGCATTTTTTGCCTGACTCACTTTGTCTTGATTAAATTTTGTTTTGATTTAGTTTCATGGTTCTCATGCATACCGATCTATAGAAACGGCCATAGTGAAATGCATGTGCGCCATGATGTGACTCAATCTAAACAAAGTGGGGCGGGCAAAAATTGCTGATGGTTGCAGCTTTAAGGCTTTGGTTGGGCAATACAAAAATATTATACCATATTTTTCAATTCTACATCTTTGTGTGGGAGTCAGTCAAGATCAATCATCATACTTTGAATTCAATCCGAATCAAATGATTTGCTTTGTTTGACAATGAATGTATACTTAACATACTCCAAAACCATAATCAAATTCTAAAGGCTATATATGGTATATAATAGCCTTTGCATTTCCCATAACCCACGGAGACATTGAAAGCCATAGTGACATAAAGAGTGTATCCTGCACTCATCACATAGGGGCTTAGGTTATGGTTCCATGGGGTACTCAACCAGGTTAAGATTAAGATATCTTGAGTCCAGCAGGGCATGATCTGCTCAGCATGCCGTTGGGAGGCAAAGCTTAGGGTTTCTGAGGGTCCAAAACCAGAGGGGGGCTGTTTCTCTGCGGTGCATTGGAATTGAGGAAGACAGGAGAAAGGTTATAACTGGGCTAGGCTTGCGGTCCATGGATGGGAAAGTTTAAGATATATCCTACTATGGTGCAGGTCTAGGCTTATGTCCTTATTCCTATATCTTATGCAGGCTGAGGCAAACCACTTGATGTTTAATCAGGGAACCTTTTGGAAGCATCAACCCTCTACTGCTTTCTATAGGCATGCATGAAATCATACTGTGAGTGAGATCCGCCGCCATGCTTAGAAACAATGGAATGAATATGTTATTTAGTCCAAGTAGCTTATTTAGGCAAATCAAAGAATGGGACTCGCTTGTCACTAACCGACCCCAGTTCCAACAATCACAATTGAAGAAGTGGTGAATATTTGTGAGAACCATTGGATGGCCACTCCAAACTAATGGGCCTGGCTTTCCCATGTTACTGCTGCTGACCATGTGGTTCAGCAAAAACGAACTAGTCTTCTGCGGCTTAAATCCTAGGCTACTGATATTTGAATCGTTAAATATCAGTCAGACTATATATAGGCAGACTATATATAAATATATAGTCTGCCTATCTAGTTTTTAAATTACCTTTCGGTTTGGAATGTCAACACAATTGGGCACACATAGGCTACGTGCAATATAAATATATAAATGCAGTATAATTACACTTCATTGTAAAATGATAACAATATTAATAATCATAATAATAAGCAGCTTGAATAAAATATTTAAAAAAATTGACACATGTCTGTTGAACAAGAAACGTCAAGAAATAGTCCTTCTAAACTAATCTGATGATACCTCAACGCGAATCTTCTGTTTTAACTGTGCATGGCTTAAATGAAAGTCAGGCGAATATAGCTTTTTTGTGGGCGTGAAGGCTTAAGCGATATAAACAGAGAGAGAGAGAGGGAGAAGAGAGGCATAGAAGAGAGGAGAAAGAAAGGAAGAGATAAACGGCGTGTAGGAAGGGAGGGAGAGGGTAAATGAAGCTCAACACTCTCTCCTGCCGCAGCCAACCGGGCGGCGCGCGGGGGGACTCTGCCTTGAAGGTCTAGTCTCGGCGCGGGACGTTTCTGGTCTCGAGCACCGCGGATTTACTCCTGCACGCGCATAATAAAATGGATATGGAATGATAACCGACAGCACGGGATGGCGAGGCGGTGAAATCAACTTAAACCTCCCACGGCGGTGGCTCTGCTTCGACATGGTAGGCAAAATGCGTTTAAAATCTGAACTAGGACGCTACGTTCAAGATCCGGTTTTCTAAAAATACGCATTGCAAGCGAGATAACAACATATGCGCAGGCGAAAGTCTGACATCAAGCGTCCGGAGTTGCTTATATTCCCCCCCTGTTCAGCCCCCTCTCTCTCCCCTTTTGCTGTTTGGTTCGCTGTTTTCGCGGCTTCGTATCAGCTCTCGGGCGAGACCGCAGCCAACTGTTTCTGTTTCCTGGCAGCGAGTGAGGACGGGAAGCCCTTTAATGTGTCTATGGGCGCCTTCTGTAGGCTAGCGGTGAAAGTTGTTGAGTTTGGGGCTTTTCGTTGGAGCGCGGGTAGCAGGCCCGGCGGCCGTTCGTCACGGGACGGCGGAAGGCCAAGTTGAAGTTCAGCTCCGGTCTCGGTTTCCTGGTTTGTGTGTCAGTCAGCAGAAAATGGCCGCAGTTCGGAGGCGGCGGACTGAGTGAGAGCGTCGGGCCAGCAGAGGGCCTCCTGTCCCGGGATGTATTTCACGGAGCAGATACCCGTCAGAGACTGGGAAGGAGCTAGAGAGGGAATGCCATATCCTGTGAGCCTATAACGTCTTCATAACACGCTACCTGTGTTCACTGAGATAACAGATGTGAACATAATATGATTTTGTGAAAGGATTCTGCTCTTTGGCATCCCACTTTATAATGTGGTACTTTCTCAGCATTAGGCCATAGTCCTATTCAAAATAAACAATTAACGAAGACATTGAATATCCAAAAGTTATTACACTCTGTCATCAATTTAATTCAACTTTCATACAAGTATAGACGTCACTGATTAATATGTTAATGGTTAATATGGGAACCTGTTAATATTTGAATGCCCTTTTTTAGTAAGAATACCTGAGATTAAGACATTGAGTGTGTGTGTGTGTGTGTGTGTGTGTGTGTGTGTGTGTGTGTGTGTGTGTGTGTGTGTGTGTGTGTGTGTGTGTGTGTGTGTGTGTGTGTGTGTGTGTGTGTGTGTGTGAGTTTGTGTACGTGTGAGTTTGTGTGTGTGTGTGTGTGTGTGTGTGTGTGTGTGTGTGTGTGTGTGTGTGTGTGTGTGTGTGTGTGTGTGTGTGTGTGTGTGTGTGTGCGTGTGTGTGCTCAAGTAAATTGGCCCTCTTCAAGTTTTTAGCAAAAAGTAATGTGATTATTATCCTACAATCGAATTGGTTTACTTTATATAACAGGGATACAACCTACCTACATGGAATGAAAAGTGACACATTAAGGTGACCTTTTTATTCACTTGTGAGTGTTAATTAAACCTGAAAATGGAAATGTAAGGTTAGAGGCTGCGGTGTAAGCCCAGGCTATACAGTTAAATATAGAAATGCATTATCTTGCCGTGCCATGCAGACAAAATACAATACAGCAAAACTGATGGGACTATTGTTCGAGAGAAGGGACCAAAACTAATGGGCCCACAAGTTCTGGGTCATCTTACAGAGAGCCTACAGTCAATAGCAAAGCCAAGTCTATTTCATAGAGACGTCATTTAAACATTTTTAAATATCTCCCTTAAGCATAGGCTATGTCAATGGGTTCTTGTTTGTAGCAACTACCCGGTTTTGCTAAGGGCTCAAGTTGCCATGCATTCTTGTTGATCTATGCATTATATTTTAGGACTTTAGCAGCACCCTGCAGGTATTCTTCATCTACGACCATGTGCGTGCGGATAATGGACCAACTTTAAATCGGTTACTAGATGGGTCGTTGAATTAAGGACATATTTAAACGAACTGTCAAACTAGCTGCAAGGCTTAAATCCTGCAAGGTGGCGTTAAATCCTCAATGCATATTGGCAACCACGCATAACTTTACCACAGGATCAGAAACGAGCTTTTGAAAGAGTCTCATTGGGCCGATAATGTGCATATTATAACGCTACTTATAGAAATCAAACGAAGTACAACAGCTGCTGCGGCTTTAAGCCTGTATTTGGGATGGGCTGTATTCATAACGTCATTCCATTCCTCCCTCCGCAGACTCTCATTCTTTCATACATCTCCTCCCTCTGCTCTTATTCCTTCTCTGAATGGCACAGTTCACTGGCTCCATTACTCCTCCGGCGATATTATACTGTAACATTCGGTCCAAAGATTGTGTTTTTTTCCTCTTCGGAGTCTTTTTCCTCAACTTTCCTGGCGTGTCATCAGTTCTGGGCTTAACGTCACGCTTTCGACGTAGCGGAGTCATCCGAGGCGACACGAGCTCCGCGGGATCTAGAAAAAAAACAACAGTTCAACGACTACGGAAATTCGCTCTAGAAAACACTTATTTGGATATGTCTCGACAAAAACCTACGTGCTGACGAAGGGCCGTTTTCACTCCCGGCCAAACTAATGAAAAGACAACGCTTTCTTTTTTTCTTTTTTTCCACTATTCCTAAACCAGGGGGATGATTCTTTCAGAGTGATTCCTGGTTTCACTCTGCTTTCGCAATATGATGTTTTCTCCCCTCTCTCTGTCTCAGGTATAGAACTATCCTATTTGTGCATGCGTGTGTGAAGCTGCTTGTCCGCAATGTCTGTTTTCAACGTGTCGTTATAGCCGACGTTTTTGAGCTGGGACCGGAGACCGGGGTCGGTACCCAGGGAGCTCCGGCCCTGAAAAGAGCGGGATCCGTGCTGGCCAGCAGCCTGTCGCTAGTCGAGGTTTTCCCACTGATTTGAATTATGTCCGTTCCCTTGCAGAAGATAGAGCCTTTACAGATCATGTAGAATACTTAAGGATAGGCGATGATCACGATTTGGTAGGCTAAACAGATGAGAACGTTGCAGACATGGATCGTAGAAAGAGTATGATGAGTTATTATTAGGGGAGATTGGTAGTGGGATTCCGATTCACTAAGAGTGTTTGTAAAAAGTTATGGATAAGTTGTATATGTATAGGTCTCTAACACAGAAGGTGTGTGTGTGTGTGTGTGTGTGTGTGTGTGTGTGTGTGTGTGTGTGTGTGTGTGTGTGTGTGTGTGTGTGTGTGTGTGTGTGTGTGTGTGTGTGTGTGTGTGTGTGTGTGTGCGTGCGTGCGTGAGATGGGGGAAGGCGAGGGGGGCTTGTGTGTGTGTGTGTGTGTGTGTGTGTGTGTGTGTGTGTGTGTGTGTGTGTGTGTGTGTGTGTGTGTGTGTGTGCGCGTGTGTGTGTGTGTGCGTGCGTGTGTGTTTAAAATGCATTATTACTTTGTCCAAACGATTTATATGTTCTTTATCAGGGCTGTTTTGACCGCGTCACTTTCTCTCGAAAGTAATCATTCACATACTCTCTCTGCTGGTGTTACGTTGGAACTGCATCCAGAAAAACACCACTGGCCCAGGATTGGCTTATCCAATAGGAATTTTATTTGTGGTTTGGTGTCATTTTAGCGCCATATTTGCTTTGATTTAAGACATCAGGAAACCACCGAACTACTGTATGTGTCCATAAAGGAACAGGGATATATATCCGTCATCGCTTTCATGTTCTGTTGAGTAGGATGCTGTTTTATCTCTTATATTAATAAGTGGTGTTCAACTTTTCCTACCAAAGTCTTTGGATAAGAAGCAACATTCACATTTCTTAAGTTTTCTGAGAGAAGCAAATGTTACTCCTCCCACACCACAAACAGGACTGATCATGCTTAAGATTACAAGGATCTTTCTTTTTAAACCATGCCAATTCTTTGCCATGACTTTGGACTTAAACCACTGTTAGGCATCTGTAGCTTACCTTGGGAGCTACATTTCCAGTGCTACTTTGTCCCCTACAACAGTTGGTTAAAGAAGGATGAGCCCTTGTATTTTAAATGTCAACCACACATGGCTATGGTAACCCTTACATGAACAACGATTTTGGTTGTTCATGTAAGGGCCACAACATTGTCAACTCCAATGACTATCCAAAACCATACAGACTAGCAGAAAACAATGCTAAATATTCTAATAATCTTTAAGCGATAAGAGCTTATTTGATGTATCCTGAAGTAACCCAAGAATGAATAATCTGGGAGTCTCGTCTATGTAGTCATCGAAAATATGTCTAAAGTTTGTGGGTAGCAGTAGAAGATTCCCTTTTGGACAGCTGCCAGTTGAGCATGAAGTATAGAACATACAAGTTGAAGTGACTGGGGAAGGAGCAGAGAAGACATCTGGCAATGAGAGGAGACAGGATTGATGTGCCCTCCAGTAATTTACTGTGGAGAGGCATCAACAAAGCCCTTTGTCTATGCAAGTTATTATTCTATTTTACTGTGGTCTCACCAAGAAATAGAAATTCTAGAAATGACATGCTGTACTCAGAATCTCATTCGACAAATTTGTGTTTGATTACATTATGTTCATATTTTAAAGAGCAGATACAAACCTATGCTATCTGTGCCTAAGCTTCAATTTATTTAAACTAAAAGGTTTGGGTTAGGGTGGCAGAAAATACACTGCAAATGAGTCTTGTAACCAATCAAGCCACTCCTGACCTACTCCAAGCCCTCATGACAAGCCATACCAACGATTGAGTCAGCTAATAGCCCTGTTAACAAGCAATAACAGCTCTGATATGTATCTAGATTGATTGTAAAATATTAGTCTATGGTCAATGTCATCCATTAATTATGTTAGTAGTTCACTGGTTGAATGAGATCACAGTTATATTTGTGTTCATCAGGAGTAGTGGTTTAATTTGGTTTTAAATCAAATGTTTTTGCTCGTTTACTAAATACTTGCTCATACAGACAAACTCAGATGCAAACTCAGTTATCCTCCCAGAGGTGGCACTAGCTCAGCAGGTTGCTTAGGTAATCTCAATTAGAATGATGGAGACTCCATCCTACCTGCTGTGCAAAGTTATAGGTGTCCTTGGGCCAACTAGCCTCCAACAGCTACACCACGTTGGTGACTACACACCAAAGCAAATGTCAATAAGCAGGGATTATGGATATGGTCTCTAAAGTAAGATGTACCTATTTGTAATGACTGTTTTTAATGTTGCCTTTTTGATGGATTAAAGTGATTTGGGCGCTTTGAAATTGGAGGTTCAGGCTTCCTGGACAGTTAAGATGTTGTAGAAAGACATGTTCATGTTAGAACCTGATTGCAAAAGGAGATAGTTCTACATTTTGCAAAGGATGTTCTCCTCTACTAATGTTATTTAAGGTATGAATTCACCACTTAATTCAATTGCTATAGGTTGCCTGTGCTGAGAGGAAAACAGCGCCTTTTAGGGTGATTATCCATCCATTCATTCCTCAATTCATGCATGAGTCAGTTCATCAGTCCAATCCTGGACTTCAGTTATAGTTTTTGAATTTTCCACGCATTGGTTTTCATCTGTCATCCATCTATCAAAATATATGCACACAGCCATTGCCTCTAGCAGTGTGAAATTGGATTATTAGTGTAATCCAACTTCATCCAGGATTGTGGAAGGGTGGTGTCGAAAATTCCAGTATGCTACAAAACACATTTGCGTGGCAAAAGGTATATTTTATAATTGGGGACTAGATTGATCACTTTGAGTGATCAGATTTTATTTGCCTTATCGCCTTATTAATGTGATTGTTCCAGGACAAATAAGAGTTAGATGTATATTTGGTTAGAGCAGTCCATTGTTGAGACTTTGTTTTTGATTGTATAAAAGTTTAGGTCTCCGAGTGGAACCTGTGTTTCACTGTGGCTTGCATGACTACATTGGTAGTGTATAAAGAGGTGCAGAGTTTAATCGTTTCTAAACGTCAAAGCCAAGAGTCTTGAATGTCCTCCGACCCTTACCGGCCTCAACATTGCTCTGTTCTCGGCCGTTGAGAGAAAGCTCATAAAGTGCTGGCCTCTGTGTAAGGAGACAAGATGTGTGTGTGTGTTTGTGTGTGTGTTAGCGAGTGTATGTGTGTGTGTGTGTGTGTGTGTGTCTGTGTGTTTTAGCGAGTGTGTGTGTGTTACCGAGTGTGTGTAAGTGTGTGGGTGTTAGAGTGAGTGTGTATGTACTTTGTGTGAGTGAGAGTGTGTATGATTGTGTAAGTGAGAGAGAGTGTGTGTGTGCGTTTGTGTGTGAGAGAACGAGTGCGTTTTAATGTGTGTGTGAGAGAGCGTGTGTGTGTGTGTTACATTAGACCAGGCTTGGAGCCAGCAGGATTGATGGCTATGCCTGTGACCTTAAAAAATCCCTCATGATATGTTGTAAAACCTTTTATTTCTGCTATTCAATATTCTCTATTGAATAATAATGAGGTTCCCAAAAACAATGTCAATAATCTATTTAAAGGGGTTTATGCTACAGGAAATTCCAGCAGTAATTCCTTTCCTTCTTCAGGAATTAGAGAATGAATGCTTATTTATAATATACCTAAGCCTTTGAACATACTGTCATCAAAAGTCGGGTTTATGTTTCATCAAGTAGCTTGATTCCTCCTTTCACACTGCCATTAACTTTGCAGTTGGCTTCTAAACATGGTTTTATTGAGTTCTCGTTAATATACATAATATATATTATATATATATTACGGTATATATAATTATTTACAATATTTATAATTATATTTTTCTCCTTATATTATTGCAATTCACACAATACATTTTCAAACAATATTATTCACCTGTTCAAGAAACACAACACAATTAGAAGTAATTCAGAATAAATACAAAAAATGACAGAAAATGAATGTGCATTCCTTATCTAAAATCCTAAACTAGTTAACCTAACTTCCGGTGTAGACTTTTATGTGTTTGATAACAACGTTTTGTGTTGGCAAACATGCAACCAGCATGCTGCCTGTATCCGCTCTGCATGCTTGCAGTGAGCTAATCAAACAGCTGGCTCGTGTTTTTGTCACTTTTGCACAATCCTGTCAAAACCCTGCCTGAAACCACATTCCATATGCATTTTAGGAATCTGCAAATTAATGTTCATATAAGTGTTTTCTGTAATTACACAAATAAGTTAGGCAGCATCGGCCGTTACACGTTGTCAAGTGTGAGGGCAGAAGAGTTGGTATATGGAAGTGCTGCTTAATCTTTTTTAAAAAATAGGCCTTTTTACAGTTGAACTAAACGTTAATCTTTCGATATTTTTCTATGGATTAAACCGGTAAATGGTGGTTGTATCATCCTGATAACAATGGGTATTCTCTTACGTTATCCATAAATGCTTGCATTGCTTTATGTTAATACTATACCATGAAATTAATATGGAATATATGCATGGTTCATACTTAATGATATCACTGCTCAGATGCGGCCATGGACACAGCTTACAGTTGAACACAGTTGTACAATATGTGTACAATTGTATACATACTAGTAAATCAGTTTTTACAGTATCCTTCTGGCCGTCTGTAAAGGCCAAGATCGTGAAACAAATTCAAGCATTAATTACAAAATGGGGTTAGGGTTAACAACAAACAGAAAACGTGACGAATGAGGAAAAAGGCCCTAGTCGATGTAACAAAGGAGGATTTGGTTTTCTGAAAACAACTTATCAATGAATAGAACAATGACAATGTGGCAGCTGAGGTGTGAAGGAAAGAGAGTTACCGAAATAAAAAGACGATTAGCAGGAACAGGAAGGAAAATGAAAAGTAAGAGAAAGTAAGCCAAGAAAACATTGAGAAAGTAAAGGAAATGAAGGAGAAACACAGGTGCATCAGACACGCACGTGGCACATTTGGTAGGAAATGTTGATCCAAAATACACACAGGATATGGTTAGGTGGAAAAACCTTTAATTGGTCCAAACCCTGGTATGGCTCAATCATGTGATGATGGTGGAAAAAACTAAATTATATGAAGAAAAGTGTCTTAATACCAACGTAATATATTTTACCACGGCTATTAAAAGATAGTTATAATTTGAATTTAATGCTTTAACCTTTCACACTACCTGACAAATTGTTAGATGCCATCATTCTACTGTTTCATCAAGGATCTCTCTCTAAGTCCTCACACTGTGTTCCTCTGGGTTTCCCCCTCATCAGGATGAGTTCCATCCATTCATCGAGGCACTACTGCCCCAGGTCCGGGCCTTCGCCTACACCTGGTTCAACCTGCAGGCCAGGAAGAGGAAGTACTTCAAGAAGCACGAGAAGAGGATGACCAAAGAAGAAGAGAGAGCAGTCAAGGACGAACTGCTGGGTGAAAAGGCAGAGGTGAGTGACTGGGAGCTATGAGGAGGCTCTCTTTGTCCTGCTGCCACTATAACAGGGGACACCTGAAATGCATTCATCTACACGCACAGAAATGAGCTGTGAGGCGGCTAAGAGCGACATCTACATCGTTCAAGATGCAGGAATGTGTGCCCCTTGAAAATGATCAACTCAAAGCAGATATTCTCCCAGCGTATTTCCCTCACTTAAAGATGACGGATGGCTATGCCATTTCAAACTACTTACACTCAAATAATAGCTCTTAAATCTTAACTACAGCCCCTATAATTAAAGTCTTATGTTTAATACAATGCCTGAGGTTTGACATTTTTTTTAGGAATGTTTTACCCGGCAGCTGTCAACCTAATAGTGTAGTGTGTGGATATATTGTATTGAACTATTGAACTAACTATTGAATTACTCACACTACTTATCTTTGGCTTGTCCAATGTCTTGTTGTCTTTCGTCCAGGTGAAGCAGAAGTGGGCCAGCCGTCTCCTGGCCAAGCTTAGGAAAGACATACGGCCAGAGTGCCGGGAGAACTTTGTCCTGTCCATCACTGGGAAGAAGCCAGCATGCTGTGTGCTGTCCAACCCCGACCAGAAGGGAAAGATGAGGCGCATAGACTGTCTCAGACAAGCAGACAAGGTAATATTTCACCCTCACATTTGTATAGCCAATGTTATGTCTGGCGCATTTGATGCATTTCGGTTGACGACGTATGCATTTCCAGATAGAAAGCACAGAGAAACATCCAACCTTTGCAACGACATGCGTGTGATAATGCAAGACATAGACATGGATACGGGTGCAGCGTGGGTGACCCTCCCTCCCCCACCTCTCCCCCCAAGGTGTGGCGCCTGGACCTGGTGATGGTGATCCTCTTCAAGGGCATCCCACTGGAGAGCACGGACGGGGAGCGCCTGGTGAAGGGAGGCCACTGCTCCAACCCCATCCTGTGTGTTCAGCCCAGACACATCTCCGTGTCCGTCAAGGAGCTGGACCTCTACCTGGCCTACTACGTGCAGGAGAGAGGTGACTGCCCCCGCCCTCCGTTCATCTTTAGCCATTTTTCTCTTAGTGCCATCTTGCGTGTTAAAAACTTTGCTGATCTATCAAAGTCATGTGAGTGTGCTGGCAGCTGGGAGGCTGACAAACTCTTTGTGCTCACTCGGCCAACACAACTATGCCTTGATCTCTGCAGCTCAACAAATCAAAAGGGGGGTCATATTTTCCAAAACGTTTATTGATTCGAACAACAAAGTCAGCATTTGATGGTAAGAAACAAAGAAGGAAAGTAAAATAAAAAGTTTGTTTGAGAGACGGGTGGGGGTCTCTTCGTAAAAACGATCAAACACTAGAGAACGCAACAAGCTCTTCAATTCAATAGACAGACTGAGTCTGTAAATATCCAAGAGTGAAGAGAGAGAGGCAACAAAGCGCTTAATGGATGATGAAGCTGAGGTAAGGAGGGACATAAACGGGTCATCTCAGGTGAAGCCCTGGGTTCACCTTAAGCACCTTTATCCTCGCTGAATCAAAATGATAAGAAGAAAATGGGTTACAAGGCCTAATTAAAATGCACATCAAATGTTGAGAAGTAACAATTACTAATGACTTGAATAACTCAACAACTGCAATCGCAGAAGTTGAGAAATGATTCTGTTGTCAGGGCCAGGGCCACATTTAGCGAAGCACTTGTGCTAAAATGGCACTTGATCAAAGTGGGGATTGGAATAGTCCTCAGATTCAATTATGTAAGGGAAAATAGTGCAAAGTAGTTGACAAATTGTTGTGCTCTCCATTATATGACGTTCTTTATTGAGATCCAGTCTGTGTGTTTGCCACAACTAAAGCCTTGAGCGGGGTTAAAGGAAGTACGCTTTCAGCCAAACCCAGTGAGGGAGAGAGGGAACGTTGTAAATCGGAAAGGATCCCAGCGGAAACTAAGCTTTTAGAGCCTGTAGAAAGACAGACAGACAGACACCCACACACACAGAGATACACACACTCAGGCACACACACACACACACACACACACACACACACACACACACACACACACACACACGCGCACACAAACACAATCACCACACACGCACACACACACACGCGCGCGCACACACACGCGCACACAAACACAATCACCACACACGCACGCACGCACGCACACAAACACACACACACACACACACACACACACACACACACACACACACACGATGCCGGCCTGCCTGTTGTTAAGCCTGCCTTACCGACAATGCGTATTGATGTAAGTTCCCAGGTTATTTTTAGCTGCTCCCTGTGTGTACCAGACAGAGGACACTGAGGGAAGGCCTAGATCTAATTTTTCAACTTGACGATTATTATAAAGAGGTTAGCATACGTGATCTACCTCTTTGTCTTGTTGTTCAAGTGATGTCCTTACAGATTGGGGCTGTAACCTTCTAGCATTCTTCACTGCATTAGACTGTTCCCTCAGACCCCATCACTATGCAGAATAACTTCAAATTCAAAGAAATTAAGATGCTCATATCTTAGAAATATGACATAATACTAAAAACGATGTAATATTAATAATAATAATAATAAAATAGGGACCTTATCTAAAATAATCTGTTGAACATTTACATTGAAGCGTGTGTGATAGGTATAGCATACAATGAACAAAGAGATACAGGAAAAAGCTTTTTTTTTTGTGCCAGTTAGAATGCTGAATGAGATGCTTGGAAAAGGAAAGAGCCAACCGTTGGTAAGGGATTGGACTCCAGGGGGGCCATAGCTGGGGGAGGAGGGGGGCAGCAGGGGGGGGCAGGGCTTGGTCCAGGCGTCTTCTTCTCTCTCACTGGCTGGCTCCAAGCTCTTTGTGAAAACATATTTAATATGACTCGTACGCGCCGGTTCCAAAACCCATGGAAGGGAACACGGTGTTCACATCTGGTTTTCATATTGGCATTTTTTTTTCTTTTTTTTGAAGCAAGGAACATTGGAACTTATATAAAAAAAAAACACTGCGCATATTTATATGAGCTGCTACTCATCGTGCCATGATAGCCTCGCATGAGATGAGAAGGCTTTCTTTACAACACTGTCTTCAACTTGGCCCCGGATGGCGTTCATTAGGCCAGCGCCTCCCTAATAGGGATGGAGTACACAGCAAAATGAACAATGTTTGCACTCGTTATGTGCGTGTCTGTTTGTGGTTTTGCATGTGTTGCGGTTTTAAGGCATTTTGTGAACAGCAGCAAACAGTTAAGATGTGACCTTTCGGAGGAGAAAAAAGACGAAACACTGCAATTTTCTCCGATGTCAGAGTCGATTCACATCAAACCCCCATCTCAAGTGTAATTAGAGTCTGCCATGAATTTGCTGACAATAGAGGGATTTAGCATTTGAGTAGTGGCAGTAAAATCCGCACCCAACCCTTTACTTGCTTACCAGCCACACCTTCAGTTTTTTTTTTCTTTTTTAAGGATGGGTCTCGACATGAATCCATTAGTGACATGTATATTGCGATTCCGTTAAGTAAATGAATAGACCTTCTAGATTTTCTTTGAGATTTATCAATTTGCATAGAGAAAAATGAGTGTACAGGCCTATGATAATGGCGATGTCTTGCAGCTCCACAGGGTATGTGTAAAACATGTGTGCATAGTTTTGACAAAAAACATTGTCTTGCAAATTATTTTAAAAATACATGAAATTCAGCCGTGGCTAAGGAATCAAGTCCAATTGACTTAATCCATCGCGGCTGGACCAGTTTGGAGACTCCTACTCTGAAGATGTGTGTGAAAAAAGGAAGGCACTGGGGGTAACGGTGGGGATTCTGTTATGTTTCCATTAATCTGTCCTCCGGCATTTAAAATAAGAAGGCAAACGTTAACCTTAATCCTTCAGCAGTGGGCGACTGTGCCAACAGCCTACGCCATTACCGGGTCTCTAAATGCACACTGGAAATTCTTCTCTGAAATAAAGAGAAGTAGATGTGTATCCTTCCAAATCACCTACAGATGTGTTGAACATTCGGCGTGTGTGTCGGAATTTAAGTAAACCTGCAGGCTGTAATTTCTAGATCTGTCGAGTCGTCGCTGTTTGTTGCAACCGACGAGGAGAAGCGTGGGGGAGTGGGCATAATGTTTTGTTGATTGTTAGGATTACCACGGTAGACATGGATATCATCACACACACAGTTTCCTTTTGTTTTCTCTCTCAGATTTATTTCTATTTTTTCATTCTCGTTTGAATTGAGGTTGGCGTAAAAAAAACAAGTCAAAGTAGTTAGAAAAGTCTCTGTCTCTGTCTGGTTTCAAACATATTATAATGTTTGCCTTTCTCTTTCTTTCCAATGCTCTCTCTCTCTCTCTCTCTCACTCTCTCTCTCTCTCTCTCTCTCTCTCTCTCTCTCTCTCTCTCTCTCTCTCTCTCTCTCTCTCTCTCTCTCTCTCTCTCTGTCTCTCTCTGTCTCTTTCCCTCCCTCCCTCATTCTGTTTTTCTTTCTTTGTGTCTATGCCCTTCTCCGGGTCAGTCTTTGTGTGTGCCAGTAGCAACAGCCTTCTCGCTTGGCATCCAGTCTTCTTCTAGCTGACACAGACAAAACAGAGAGGGGGTGGGGGCCAGAATAGAGTGCCAGCAGTTCATGGTGCGTGTCACTCCCCAAGAACCCCAACCTCCTCAGAGACAGCTTCACGTGAATCTTCAAGTCAAGACATCATGGAAAAGGGCCAATAACGGATTCTCACCAAAAAACGGCGCATCTGAAACCTGGATACAAGCCAAAAATAACAAATATGAATTTGGAATGCCTAGCGGCATAGCAGCTACATGCACATATCCAGTGAAGTAGCCATTCCAAAGCTTCTATGGAGTTCTAGTTGGGGCTTAGTTTTACAGGCTTGGTTCGGGAGGTAAAAATCCCCTTAATTTGTCCCATTGACAATTTTCCTCCATGGATTTATATCCTCCATGGAGTATTTGAGGAGCTCAAATGAACTTGAAACTCTCCGTGATTTACCATAAGGCTATCGCAAACAATTATTAGCTAGTTTGAGACATACTGAGGAGCAATTAAATAGGAAATATATAACGATCCAAAGTATATTTAATAGAGAAATTCCTTTCTAACTTCAGTGCTGTGAAATCGTGGATGAATTTTTACAATGTGCCATCATTTTTTGCATATGAAGTGACAATAACGTTGCACAACGTTTTTCCGACATTCAGCAATCAGGATTTCTCATACCCTTCTCTAAACCAAGAATCTGAATATTCAATATTGTAGTTTTCTGAAGTACGAAATTACTTTGTGAGTTCGTCAAGTTGCATCGTCCACCTGAAGCCTAAATGAAAATCTCATGCAGAGCAACACTGGTCTAAAACAGGGCTGTTTCCTAACAAAGACTTCAGTTAATAATCACAAAGCTCTGACAGACCACAGCCTCAGCGTATTTTTACAGCTGGAGTGTAGAGGTTTCTGAACCTGCCATAGGCAAGACCGGTGGGCCTACTCCTTTCTGTGGCCGTCTTCTGAATATATCACCAGACTGCATAAGTGCTAGTTGAATTTGACAGTATTTATATAGC
>NC_044059.1:22605362-22677862 GCF_902167405.1 Gadus morhua | reverse complement strand
TCGTCAAAGACAATAAACGCTTAATGACTGAATTATTGCCCAGCCCTAACGTACACAAAATGGTAGTTGAACGTTGTCCCATTCTGTCTATTCCCACCCCCACCCTCTCAAAGCTTACTCCGCCCCTGGGACCCCCCCTACCAACCGCTCCTCCTTCGTGGGGGTCACCCCCCGAGACCCAGGGGGACTCTACCAAGCCCAGGTTAGTGGACCGTACCAAGCCTAAGTTAGTGGACCATACCAAGCCCAGGTTATTGGACCAAACCAAGTCCAGTTAGTGGACCGTACCAAGCCTAAGTTAGTGGACCATACCAAGCCCAGGTTATTGGACCAAACCAAGTCCAGTTAGTGGACCGTACCAAGCCTAAGTTAGTGGACCATACCAAGCCCAGGTTATTGGACCAAACCAAGTCCAGTTATTGGACCATACCAAGTCCAGTTAGTGGACCATACCAAGTCCAGTTAGTGGACCGTACCAAGCCCAGGTTAGTGGACCATATAAAGTCCAGTTAGTGGACCATACCAAGCCTAAGTTAGTTGACCATACCAAGCCCTGTTAGTGGACCATAAAAAGTCTAGGTTAGTCAACCATACCAAGCCTAGGTTAGTGGACCGTACCAAGCCAAGGTTAGTGGACTGTACCAATTCCAGGTTAGTGGACCGTACCAAGGCCAGTTAGTGGACCGTACCAGTACCAGTTAGTGGACCATACCGAGGCCAGGTCAATGGCGGTACCAAGCCTAGGATATTGGACCATATCAAGCCCAGGTTCCAGGAAGCAACTATGTCAGGTAAAAATGCATTTAAGATGTCTAATCTATGAAGTTGCTCCTACTAAGTGTGAGATTCCCTTTGGGGGGAGTTTAGCCGAAGGAACTTTAACACTCTGTTCTGACTTACGGTCAAAGGCTGAGTTATGGGATAAAAGCAATGTGCTAGACGCATGGACAGAAAGGCTGAAGAACAGACACACTCAATAGTTTTGCACGCCATGAATGAAATTTCACATTACCATTTTAAAAAGGCAATGTGAAAGCAATAGGAAAGGGGGATATAGCAATGTCAATTGTTATTAATATGCTCCCATCAACCAATTCAGCTCCATTGCTCTGTGTTGAACTGTATGTTTTGGCACTTTAAATTGACTTATGGTTGAGACCATTTGAACTGATAACTTCAATCACAATTTAATCATTGAAGCGTTTGCATTTCAATGCCACTGCAGCTTTAGCAAAAGGGAAATGTTCAATAGGTAGCAACTTGTTTTCACATTCCCACACACGCTCAAAAGCGGACACACACACACACACACACACACACACACACACACACACACACACACACACACACACACACACACACACACACACACACACACACACACACACACACACACACACACACACACACACACACACACACTGACACTGCATTAGTATAAAGGTAGGTAGATAGGTACCCCGACTCAGACTGCAGTAGATTCTGGTTAGTGGCTCCGGACCGCTGCTGCATTGCAGTGCTTCTGCCCCATAAAACAGCCCCGCAAATACTGCTGAGCAAGGTGGACCCTGGGTGTGTGTGTGTGTGTGTGTGTGTGTGTGTGTGTGTGTGTGTGTGTGTGTGTGTTTTAGTGTGTATATGTGTGCCCGCACGCGCGTGTGTGTATATGTGTGTGTGTTTATTTGTATGTGTATATGTGTGCCTGCGTGTGTGTGTGCATGTTGGAGCTCAATGTAAGGTGAATGGTAGAAGTGGTCTGAGAGAACGCATTGGCCAGGGCTGGTATGGTACGATGGTTTTAATATTCAGACTCCCGGTTCATTAAACAGGGGTTAACGTGCATTACCATTGAATCGAGACTTCATGCTTTGTTTCATCAACTTCTTTAATCTATGCTCGATCGAGAAGAGTAACACTAATGTGCATTTGCTTTTAAAGTCTGATTATTAATTGTAAATTAAATAATGTTTGCAAGACAGGTAATTAGGGCAAGTTAATCGTTTTATCATAAGCTGCTCATATATAGTGGTATCATTTGATAATTGAATTATAACACATATAAGTACTCAATGTAACATTATTCCTTATCACTTCAGTGAACTGGTGTATACTGTCATTTGTAAGTTGCCTTCATGTGAATCCCTTCACCCCTTCACTCACTGTCCAAATACACAGGTATTCTCTTCATTTTCCACTTTGTAATTTCTTTAAAATATCTGCACAGTGTTCTTGGCCTCCTCTCCTCTTCATTTTTCATTCACGTCCATTTGAATTCCAGATCAACCATAGTTTTTCGAATGTACATTTATTTTCTTGACACCTCAGCTGCCACTATGTGATTGTATCTCTGTGTTGGCTTCCTCAGCAAACCAAATTATCCCCCTATATATAGAGTGGCTTTTCTATAGGCTTCTTCCTTCTCCTTTTCAAGCTTTGTCTTATCCTTCCTTCCTCTTATCTCTCCTCACTTCATATTTTCCAGCTCTTCTGCTTTCTATTTTTACGGTTTGAGATATAAAGCTTTATAGATACATGAATGGGTCGATGGATCGATAGTTACATCAGTTTACTTTCAATCAATTCTTTAGTTTTCAGTTAGTATATGTCACCCTTTTTCAAGTAAAAAATGGTAAGTGGAGGAGATGTCACCCCCTGCAGGCTCAATGCGGAAATAGGAAATTCTTATTCCACAATGAAAATAATCAGCAGTTGTCCAAATCATTTGGATTTTGAACTGGATATCATCATTCAAATGTAAAAAATAAATTCGGTGATGGCAACAAAAGGTTGTCATCTGGTTGTTTCCTGTTGAGCTTTGGAGCTAAATAGTTATTATGTGAATTAATTACAATCATGTCTTGGGATTCCTGAGATTTGTCTTTGATTATAGTAAAACGAGATGTAACTACGAAGTGTGTACAACACTGTTTGACAGTAATGAATGCAGAACTGAAGTGGACTACTGTGCAGGTCATTTCAGGTGAAGGCCTGAACAGAACCATATATTTATTGATAGAAATATGCTTGTCAATATTCATCACCTATACAAATTCAATAGATAAGAAAATGAGGAAAATTCAATGTTGTTAGTATATTTTATTTTGGGAAAGACACAACACAACGATTTAACCATTAAGAGTCAGACAGCTTTGTTGGCTGAACTAGATTTCTGTGTGACTGTGCTCCAAAGGACAGAAGAGGGATGACCTGGACGTTTAGCTGTGCTGTGCTTGACAGAAGAGGCCTTAGTTAGTCTTCTGGTAGTGCTTAGGTTGAGCGCAGGAATGTGGAAAAAAGAACAAATACCAGACTTAAGGTGAAGCCAATACTCAAATGACAGATTTCTTGGAGAACAATCAAGGGAACCTGGAACGGAGAAGGTACATTCACTAAAGTTGGGTCGGAGCGTTCCCTGTTTCTTGTCTGTGTAACTTGGTTTCTTTCATGCTATTGACCCTTTTGTATCCGGTCCTTTTTGTTACAGTCGTGGTACCTGGGCAACTGACCGGACGGAGGAGGGGTCATCACCATGGCAACGCAATGTCGAAGGAACCCAACAATGTTGACGACCCAAAAGGATATCCTGAGTATATGAAAGTATAATATGTGGTTACACATATATAAATATGCAACTACAAATATTTATATATGTTTATCCATGCTTCATACCTTTTTTGGAGACTGCCTTTTGGAAAGAGGAAAGAGACGGACGGAGGAAGAAGGTGGTCAGTCTTGCTACTTGGCTAACTACGCTCCAAATGGCGGAAAGGGGCCACAGAATGACTGCCTAACGGCGGCCCCCTTTTATGAGTTGAGATGTCTGTTATAGACGCGGATGATGGAATGGCCCATGTGGACTGTCTCGGCCATGTGTTTGGCTGCAGAGCAAGGGGTCACCCCCGCTCTAGAGGGGGGTGTGTGGTGGAATCATCGCATCCCCAGGTAGAAGCCTGCTCCCAGGGGGACAGGGCAAACAAACTGAACCGTCCATCCACAACCACAGTCCTTCACCCCTGACCGCTACCCTTTATCCCTTAGCCCAGCACAAGTTCTCCTCGCTGGGAAGGACTTCAGCCCCGGCCTGCGACCTAAACGCCCTTTGCCCTTCCATAACTCCCAGAATGCCCCTCTTCACTGCAGGTGCTGCTTCTTATATATGCAAAATATGCCTCTGTCCTTTTCTAAACCAACCCAAGATTCATAGCGAGAGGGAGGGAGAGAGAGAGGGCACGATAGATATCCTGTTGTGAATATAAAGGTTTCTTTGCACTTTTTTTCATGATGCTCTTTGGATGTTAGGGGGGGTGTTTGGGTAGAGCATTTGTTTTTTTCCTGGCTCTCTTCCCACCAGAAGACAAGGGGCTCTTTCTGTTTCTTGACAATCATCACCTGTACCCTTTACGTTGCTTCCAAAGGATCATCTTTTTAAGACTCTTTTTAATTGTTCTCTTTATATTGGAAACCGAAAAAAATGGCGGGACATATGAACCATATTCATCACAGTGCGCAATGCCATAGTCATACTCAGTGGTAGAGCTAAGCACAGCGTTATTTGTATGCGTACATCGTAAGAGGTATATAAAATGTTTTTTTACAGGAGAGAATTTGAGTTTTTACAGATAAAAAGGGGTGTATTTTGGGTTCAAATTGCAGGATTAGGACAACTCATGTTGTTGTACTTATCTATCTTTAGAAGAAGCAGAAGTGACGCGTTGGACTTGGGCACTGTGTACAGATGGAAGTCTGTCAGTATGTGACTATGGTTCTTGATGTCTCCACCACCATGCTCTTAATCCTAAAGAGATTGTGTACGTCATCGCTGTGTCCTCAAAACACTTGTCTATTGCTTTGGGGGGAAGATACTTGGATACAGCAGGCATTGCACTATGATCAAGTTAAATTTGTTGTTTTTTCTTTTCGTCGAGGAAACCTTACTTTCTTGGATTGTTTGACATAATGCAAAGCGTTTAGGCCACAGCATGGTGTTGTTATAGGTAGCGGCCCGTAGCATTTCCCTAGCTCGCTAGCTGAATGTTAGTTTGAACTCAGCACAGGTTTCACCCTCATATTCTAGAATTTGCCACGTTGCAGAATGTGGTGTGTTACTCTTGACCTTTCCTTTACTTTCACCAGGAACTTGTGGATACAGGAATGAGCTACACAATAGTAACCTGCAGTTAAATGTGGACAATTTAATAAGGAATGTATGGCTAGCGCCAGGCAAGTTCAGCATGCTAGGGCTAAACCAAACGAATGCCCTAATTGCTTTCTGCTGGCAATAAGCAATGTAATGAACCTTTCGAGCTGCATTTTATATAGTATGAGCTTCAAAAACGACGGTTTTTATGTTCCCAACCTTGATGTAAAACGTTGGGATGGTTTGGTAGGTAAAAGCAATATTTTGATCATGGGATTATGCTAATTTGAGTTATTATTGTTTCTTACAAAGATGCTTCGTATAGTCTTCATAGTTTTTTTGTAACATTTTGTAACTTTATTTCATGTCACTACCATTGCATTGCAACTCATTCAGTGGCAACCAGATTACATCCTTATTAGCAACTTTAACAAGCTGTCATAGCTGCCCTTAACAGAGTAAATTACTACGAGGCCCAAGGCATTTTCTCACCATGTTTTCTTTATTGGTTTATAGATTATCTTTTGAAACACAGCACCATCAACATACTCACCAACATTCACACTCTGTGATGCAATTTAGATATCTCTTTTAATTCTAGCATTTTTATATATTCTAAAGCCCATTCGTCAACGATTGAACATGGTACTCCGTGTTCAGCAAACCACCAGAAGTACTTTTGCAAAAAAACTAACAATGAATGTTATTTATGGTGACTTGTTGTTTGATACCCAATGCTACATCATGACCTCTATGGAGCTTTGCAGCTTATGAAACAAACCATCATTGTTAGTTCCCAAGGGTTAATATGCACCGAATGGGCTGGCAGTCTCTAGGAATTAGATTGCTGTTTTTTTTAACTGGGTGAAAGCAGGCAGCAGGCGATAAGGCTGACTGTGGTGGCTCTGTGTGTTTATGCGGTGTCTGAAGGTGAAGAGCTAGTGACTGTGTTAGGGCTGGGGGAGGATTGGAGGACTGGGGTGGGCAGGTGGGGGGGGGGGGGGCGGGGAGTACGTTTGGATAAAAAAAATAAAAAAAGTTAGCTAAGAGCTGATGTAATACTGCATGGTGCTGCTATGGTCGCTGTGCTGACCTAAAGAATGCATGGCTCAACGCCCCCCCCCCCCCCCCCCCTTACCTCCTAATGTCCTTATGTCGTCCCGACCTCTTTCTCTGTACCCCGACGGGTAGGACATTACATGGAGAAGTCTTCCCCTAATCAAGTATACTCCTTTGGATTTTTAATATTAAGCCCTGTTGTTGAACCTCTATTTTGCACGATGTTTCATATAAAAAACACAAACAAACACACACACACACACACACACACACACACACACACACACACACACACACACACACACACAAACACACACATTATGTGCCTTGCCTTAGTTTAAAAACAATGATACATTATTGAGAAATTACCTTTTGTGTGTTCTTGGTACAACCGGTCTGGTAGTCCTTAAAAACAGAAAAAAAAAGAAGAAATGCTGCATGTGTGACTGCTTGTTGCTATCCAGTTTGGTGGGGTTTTCGATTGTCTGTTAACAGCAGAACTATTATTGTCATTCAGAGATGTTACACTTGTGGTGTCAGTCCGGCACCACAACAGTATTACTCCACTTTCTCTACGCCAACACATAAAGCTGGATGAATGTAAAGGCCCCCACGATATACTTAAAACAAAAAAAGCCAAAATAGCGTTTTCGCATTGGATTACAGAAACTGCTGTTGAACACGGCTATTCTGACAGAATGTAGTCACTGCGATGTGATGGGTGTTCGTTTAGCGGCATGGGTCGAGGTGGGGCCCAGCGGACCCTACAGACGCTGTGGAGATATTGGTGAGCGGTCGCAGGCCGGTGTATATTGGGGGTCAGGGAAAAGGTTTGACTAGTTTGGCTGAGCGATGTTATGAGGGCTGACTCCGTCTTAAAAAACTAAAAACTAGACGAACAACCCTTTCACAATAATCCATGGCCATTTTCAAAATGAGTCTGAGAGTGTTTGAATCGGAATAGAGGCAAATAAATTGACAATGTGTTTGCAGGAGAAAGTCCATTTGTATTCACGATTGTGACCCACAATGCCCCGTTTAAGTGTTAAATTGGGGGGTCCCTGATGTTGTGGCCTAGCCCGTCAGTATTCCATCAAATGGAAAATAATAATTGTAAGGTTTCAGGGTTAAGATTGATTTGACTCCTCTCAGCAGTCGGTGGGCTTCAGTGTTCTGACGGCCCCTCCGCCATTGATTTGTATTAGAGGCTTGGTTTGACCATGTGACTCATCAAGGCCTCAGGCCACATATGCGCTTCATACTGATTGATGCATGCACTAAACACTATCCTGAGCTTTTATTATTGACTTATTTTATTTTTTGTTTTTCTTATAGCTTTGAACACAAGTTTGTGTATAAATACTATGTAGCGTTATAGAGGTTGTTTGTTATAAAGAAACTGATGAGTGTGTATAGAATCTTTACGTTTGTTTCGCTTTTTTATTTTGTTGCTTGAATACAGCTGTTTTGAAACCAGTGGCCAAGCCACCGGGTAATGGTTCCATGAAATGGACGTAAAGGGGAGTTGTTGGATGCTGAGGTTCTGCCAAAGATGTGGAGGATAATAGGAAGAATGAGACATGATGAAGTATGTGCCGATTAATGTCCGGATCTGTCTGCAGGACAGTGTTGTAATTGCAGCATTTCTTGTCAAAGTAAACCTGGTGTCTGTCTAGCTAGAGCGCGGGATCATCGACAACACTGAGAAGGTCCGATCTGAATGTGTTGATGGTGGCATTGATAATAGTGCTACGTTAACAAGGAAGTGCTAAAGAAGATGCTAGAAGATAGAAGTGCTGCAAATACTGAGCAAACAGATCAGCACAAGACAGAATGAGGTCTGAAGATTCAGACATGTGTACGTAGAGAAGGCATGAACTGTGTTTTGGTTATGAATAGGTTAAAAAAAGATTATAGCCAGCCATTTTCCTTACCTCTTTTAAAGTCACACTTGAAGTGGGTTGTGATTAGACTTTAAGTATTATTTTTCTCCTTCACCCTGTCTTCATTCATATAGGCTTGGGTAATTTGGTGTCCAAGTATACCTGCATCTTATTTTTGACCCTTTCACAAATTGCTACAGAGAAATAATTCATTTGAATCACCAAGTGACTAGGCCTTTTGTATGGTTAAATGACAAATAATGCCCAAATGCCATTCAATCAAAATCAGATCGAGAGGCAAGAAGATACGTTCGCTGTGTTGCATAAGGTTAGCGTTTGTACAAGACGCTGAACAAGTGTTGAAATGTTCAGGTACGCTGAGAAGGGACATGAAAAAGGGCTTTAGTCATCATATTGGGGACAAAAACAAGTATAGCTCCTTCAATTAATGGAGCAAGCCAGTGCCCATAGTTAACACCATGAGATACACCTGTGTTCAGCCCTACTGTTACACCTCTGTGATAAAGGCCTGTAATCCTACAAGTCAAAGGGATCGAGGGAGAACAACCTTATGACTAGAATCTGAATTAGAAAGTGTATTTTAAACCCCCACCCCCCACCTGCCTTGTTCAACTTCTTAAGCCAATGCTGTCTTCTCCTCAGGTATAATGGTATATGTAAAGCATATTTCTCCCATGTGGCATTGAATGATCTCTATCCTCTATACCTTTCCTTTGAATAAACCAGCAGGTGAGCAGTGTGAAAACAAAAAAACACACCAAAAAAGGTTTTCAAAGAGCAGTGCCTATGATTTTACTGCTATTATTTGATGTGACATGTGTTCTGTCCAGTGCAGTCATAATTCAAACGCCACACTTGAGTATGTGATACATTGAAGCCCTGGGGGTTGGTGCTCTATACATAACAAGGTTATCACTTGCCCTATCAGAGCTCACAAGCCATAATAGCCAAAGATGCTCATAGAAAATCCAGAGGGAACTGTCCCAGAACACCAACATTATGAGGCTTGTTGGCTTTGCTCACAGTTCTGCATGTAGACATTCTAGAAGTTGAGGTGGTGAGAAAGTCATACTTTTATGTCAGTGACTGCATGCAAATATATTCCTCTTCCCACCCTAATCAACCAGGAGATTTCAGTACAGGGCAATGATTTGAGCAGAGAACTCCAAAGGATTTTCTTTTACTAAAACAAATTTTAGAAATTGAATTGATGAATGCAAAATATCACCGTCAAGAGAGAGGATCATCTAACTGTTATTCTTTTTTTCAATTACAATTCTGAATCCCGGTAAGTCATACTTAACATTGATGGAATATAAAAATGTGCAGACTTGTTTCTCTTTCCTAATTTTTACTTTCCAATGGCTCTGGATTCTGGATTTATGTATTAGCATTGTGAGCACTTTGAACCTCTCTGGGCGATTTCCTCAGATCTTTGGCCGGGTGCAGTGTGTGAGTCAGAGGGGAAAAGGAATACCCTCTGCTACATCCAAGTGTTGTTGGTGTTTTGTGTTTTTTCATCGAGGGGCTCTTTTCCATGAACACTCTGAGTCATTTCCCCACTGTAATGCTGCTGTTAACCGATAACCTTATTACTCCGATTTTGTTTAGTTTTTTTCTTTTTCTTTTTGGTGTTACTTGAATTGATGATTGTGTTTTTGCTGAAGGAAAAACCTTACAACAAAACCTTTTTGGAACTTCTAAAATGTAAATTACTATAATTATATTTAAGTAATAATTAAGTAATTACAATTAACATCTTTGTAACATGACGTTTTTTTTCCCGACAGCAGTGCTATACTGGTTACTTTCTGTCTTTCTTGGTACTTTAGTTCCTGCACGCTGTTTTCTCCATGTGTTATAGACTGTTTTTAAAGAAGTGAAGAAACATGCTCTTTTCTCAGAAAACCTTTTTATTCAGTGTCATATTTTAAGGACTTTATTTCTCATTATAACTTCAGATAATACTATAGTAAAGGACTGCTTTGCTTGCTGCGAAGAGACAGTATATGTCCCTCACACCAGAGATTTAATGTGGGAAAAACATACATATATTTTAATAGAATGACTGCCTGGAGGCCGGATATCTGCACTAGAGTGAGAAGCGTCATCTTTTGACAATAAACAGGGAGCTTTCTCCCTTTTCCTCCAACCTGATGGAGCTGGGTGGTCCAACTCACACACTATTGATATTGTGAGACTAAATTGGCTCGGATTTTAGTCATGAATCTAATCTGAGGGGAAAATAAGTAATATTATTATTTTAGCTAAAGGATTTGCACAAATAATTCCTCAGTCCTAATTTATTGGACATAATTTCTAAATTAAAAATATTTATCAGATTGTCCCTATAATAGATAGAGAGTGCTTTATCAAATGATTGCTTTCAGTAAAAAATATATTTTTTAACGTTTGATTTTATTTACATTGCCCACTTAAACCTGGCTTTGAAAGGAGCAGTCTTTAGAAATCCTACCTGCTTTAAAGGCCAAAAGTTTCAGTGTGTAAAAACCTCTCTCTGTGGAAAAACGTTGGATGTGGTTTACTGTCCTTCTCTAAAGCTTGAAATCTATCATCAAGGACTTTTCTTATTCTTAACTTTCTCTGTTCCATTTTATATATGGTCTTCAACTGCAGAGCTTCAATGTGTGACACGTTTCTAAACTATTATTGATACTGACCTGGTGTGAGGGATGTAAACAGCTTGAAGATATTTCATTATAACGTATTCAGCCATTGCTATCAGCTGCTGCTGATGAATTCATTACTGGAAGTTTGTTTCCCTATGCAAAAATATACCATTAATAAACAAGCTATGCCACAACTCAGCCAGCAAGTCAACTTATTGTCTATTTATTCCATTCCAACACACGTTATTCCAGCTGTTTTATTAGTGATAATGTATTATGTTTTGCATTACATCTCATCCCATATCTTACCAAGGTGTGTGTCTCAAAGTAAAACAAACAAACAATGTGTGTGTGTGTGTGTGTGTGTGTGTGTGTGTGTGTGTGTGTGTGTGTGTGTGTGTGTGTGTGTGTGTGTGTGTGTGTGTGTGTGTGTGTGTGTGTGTGTTTTGAATATAAGTATTTATAACATTATTTCCTGTCTGGGAAGACAACAGGAGAGAACTCACAGAGAAAGAAGAACAGTGGGTCAGCATTCATACTCAAAACGTAAATATATTGATTGCATATATTATATAGGCCTATATTAATTGCTTCTTTTTTTTTACATAAATATCCAACTATGCACCCAGTGCTGAACGTGTTGCATTGCAACAATATAAGGCCTTGGGAGAAAAGGACACCAGTTGACGGCCTAAGAACTGCCCCATCTAGTGGTCAAAGGTATATTTATTGCATCTGTTGAAGCCACGCCCTGGACAGAACTGTACGCTTGTAACATTGGTCTGGTGAGTGGACTGTCAAGTGACTCAAACAAACTAACTCGTATGTATGCCATCTATCACAGGGATCTTCCTATACATAATTTATGTTAATCATTATATACAGGATTGATGGGGAAAACACCGTTTGGCACTATTATCAACCCGTGCAGACTCTCGCCCCACCCGGCCGAGTTACTCAGCTAAGTTGAAAAAGCGCTCCTTTTCGTTGTTTCTGTCCGCGGCTGTAAAGCGCCAAACGTGAATTCGCCCAAACTTGTTATGGAGGTTCTTCGGCTCCTTTTGTGAAACGCCTGTCATTAGCATACACGTTGTTTTTTTGGAACAGAAAACGCATCACTTAATAGAAATGGAAACACTTTTCAATAAACGTTTACAGGTTTACGTGAAGTGCAAAGATTGTGAGGAAAGGTAAGCGTGGGACAGTTTGCTACCAGCTAACAATACACCGGGGGCTTAAGTAATATTCGGCCCACACTTGTGTACAATACAATCCCAGACTTTTTTTAATACAATCTCAATTAAGACACGTAAGATGACTAATTTACGTTGGATGCCTCATGTACATAGGAAAACGCTAATGCGTGTTCGTACCTGGCTATACGTCATATAACGTGTGTTAAGTGATCGGGACTATTCACGATGGTATTACTAGCAGCTACTCCCTGTGTTTAAATACACGTGATGCCATCACCTGAAGTAAGGTGCTTCCTCGGGGAAGTCCCCAAGTAGGCTGATCAATAACAACTCCTCGTTGAACCTTTCTAGGTCATCCAAGTGGAATGACTAAATGTTTTAAAAGGTTTGCTTTACTATCTAATCACAGCCTGCAAAACATACCAGATAATAACGTTAGGCCTTATTATTATTATTTTTACAATTTGTTCAGATCACTTTAATTTACACTCTTAATGTAATGTGTCATGCTTTCAGAAAAGCCAATATCCGGGTCAATATTGACCTTCTGGTGACGTCGAACCCAGTCTACAAAAGAGTAAGTGCACGTTGTAACATTTACACTATCTTTGCACTCAGCTTACTTTGGGACTTGTGTGCTTAATTTACTTCAACCTTCGCCAATCACATCCTTCAGACTGCCTGTGTTTGAAGTTAATGTACAACAGACTTCCTGTGTAGGATACACAGATGGCCAATGCCGTTTTATTAGTTGAAATGCCTTACAATGTAGAGCTATGTGTAAAATGGCGTGCAAGAACACTTGCAGGATTTTAAAAAAGCGATTGCTTAGAATCAATAATTAATGCCAAATGAGTCCTACCTCGCATGATCAAATCCTCTTTGTATGCAACTACTTAACACTATACGATGATGCATGCACAAAATTGAATATTTGCAATTATGTCGATGCTCGTTAACCTTCCTGCCCTTTTTAATTGGTAGGATCTCGTTGTAAGGCTCACAGATGACGTGGACCCATACTTTCTATACAGCCTCTCCATATCTGAGGAGGACTACCAAAGGTATGTGTTGGGGCATCTTGGTAGGCCCCTGTGTAGGAACTTGGGTTGGAGCCGTCTACCCCAAAGAAGCCTTTCATTATGCTGCCATTGCTCACAGAGCTTATTTTCTCCCTCCACTAGTCTGAAGGTGCAACAGGGGCTGCTGATCGACTTTGCCTCGTTTCCCCAGAAGTTTATTGACCTGCTTCATCTCTGCTTGGCAGAACAAGAGAAGGAGAGTCCGAGGTATGTATAAAAAGACAACCCTGGTCCATTCACAATTTTGGTCTGATTTTTTGAAGCCCAATGCATTGTTTATTTTTTGTAGAGACTAATTCCTGACCCTGTCTCTCAGTTTCATCGTATTTTAGTTTCTCCACCTGCTGCCTCACTATTTGTCTCTAACGAGACCTTTTGTTTGCTTGTCAACAGATTCCTGCTGCACCTGGCATGCCAGTCATCGCTGCACGACAGCGCTGCCCACTTCAGCGTTGTGGAGACCAACGCCTTCAAACACCTCAACCACCTGTCCCTGAAGCTGCTTCAGGGCTCGGACAAGGAAGTCAAGGATTACCTGGCAACATGCCTCTCGTCACTGAAGGTGATCCACTTGATGACCAGCCTGGACTGTTTCGTGGACAGGAGCTATTGAACCAAGGGGCGGGGAAGAAAATACATTGGGTTTCCCTTGCAGTGTTTCTCTTCTCAACATGGATCAGTCATCTCTCCTACTGAAGTGTCTTCAAAATGTCCCCGGTTCATCAACCCTTTATATTTATACTTGGATGCCCGATTGAGACCATGGATTATTTTTCCATGAGGACCTCAAAGGATAATTGCACGACCGAAACACTTCAGGGAAAGAGCGTTAAGATTTTGATCAAACCTAAAGGATATAGAAAATGATGAAGAAAAATAGTACCATAACACATCAGGGAAATGCAGTGTTTTAAATAGAAACGATTTTTGAGTGCCTCCCTTTTAGGAGCGCAGCACAATAATAAATACTTGATTATGATCATGTCAAAGGATGCAGATTGTGAAGCCTTGTGAAATCTTTCAGGAAGATAAGCAGTCTCTGGAGATAAAGCTGAAGAAGACTGAAGAGGACCTCTCTAGACAGCTTGCCTACGCTCAGCAGGTATATAGCTCACTGGGTCACTGTACACTGAGTAGTTTACACCTTCTGGGCCACCAACAGATCAGAATCAAGGGTATAATTGTCCAATTGTTTTATCTTTTGATAACTGCTGTTGTTGCTTTGCTAAATGTCAGATCTCTGACAAACGATAGTATTGTTTTAATAATTTTATATTTGAGAACCAACTTAATTTTATGTTTTACTGAGATCGGGCCAATGATAGTGTTGCAACTTTAATTAAGACATGCCCTCCAAATGACAAATCCTTTCAGTCAGTTGGTTATGACAAAAGAGTAGGTGGAATGTCTGTCTTGTATTCAAACCACTTCACCTGTACTGAGATCAAATTACAGAACTGCATCACTCTTTATAGGCTAACAAAGCAAATACCCATGTACCTGAGATTTCTCTGAACTAGTATCCATTGCTACCACTAGATATGACAGGTTATCCATTATCTACAATAATCTTTTTTTAATACTCCTTGGGCTGCATTGTCCTGTATGAAAGGTGCAATATAAATAATCAGATTCTTATTATCATTGTGTTTTTGTCTTTAGACTCTGGCGGAGAAAACGAAAGAGTTGGACAAGCTACGTTCAGAATGGACCAGCCAGACGACGTCGCTCTCCAGCCGCCACTCACAGGACCTGATGTCAGAGAGGGAAAAGGCTCTTGAGGTTACTCTTATACAGTCTATTTAGTTTTTCAAAGTACTATGCCATATGGGAATCTGCTTGTGGTGTTTGCTCTGATGTGGTGTGGGACGCAAACACAGTCAACTAAAAGGAATAGAGAGGAAAAAGGTAATTTTATAAAATATATTTTCAGAATCCTCATCCGGCTAAATGAACAACACTCAAAGGTGACATATTTACACCCACAGGTGTGAATGTGATTAGCCATTACAAGAAGTTTTGAATCTGCCCCTTCTGACATCACAAGTGTGTCCACCTGAATGTATGACGGATAGATAACGTTTGCTACAGTCCACTGGGTAGGCTGGTAGACTGATCTGTCCAGCGCTTTTCAAAACGGCTTGTAATAGCTAATCACACTCGCACCTGATTGTATAATATGTCCCCTTTTTAACACGGTGAGAGCAGAACGGTGTGACTGCCTTTGTGTGTGGGTTCCATTCAGTAGAGTGCGTCGTCGTCCCCCCCCCCCCCCCCCCTCACAGCAGCACTAGCATGGGCCCTCAACACTGACCAGTCCCCCCACGCCCCCTGCAGATCCAGGGCCGGCTCCAGCAGCAGACGGAGCAGATCCGTCAGGAGCTGGAGGGCAGCCACCAGCGCAGCAGCCAGCAGCTGCAGAGCCGCCTGGCGGAGCTGGAGGCCTCCACACGGGAGCTGACGGAGCGCCGCTACAAGAACGAGTCGGCCCTCCGCGACCTCATGATCAAGCTGGCCAGCGCTGAAGAGGTGGGCCTAGAGCTGGGCGATCAATCAAATTTCTTTTTAATCGTCATTAGAATTTATGGCTTAGGACGATGTTTAAAAATGAAAAACCCTCGATTATCGAATAAAAATCAGGTTTGGCTTGAAAAAAAATCAGATTTTGCTTTTTAGGCCAAATCACACAGCCCTACCCTGCACCTCCCTGGAGATGCTTTCTCAACCCCCGAATTCTCCCCCACGCTTGGTCACTTTTTCCCAGCCAACCTCTGCCCTGCAATGTCAACCCCCCAGTGAACGCATCACAGTAGTATTAGTAGTAGATGGTTAATGAACTGCATTTATAAAGCGCTTATTTGTAACCGGTTGCCACCCAAAGCACTTTACAATTGGCCTAACATTCACCCATTCATGCACACATCCACACGGCGGCGTCAGCCATGCTAGGCGACAGCCAGCTCGTCGGGAGCAGTAAGGGTTGGGTGCCTTGCTCAGGGTCGCCGGTGATTGAACTAGGAATCTTGCGGTTACCAGCCAACCCTCTCTAGCTCCTGAGCTACTGCCGCCCGACTAGTAGTGGTTTGCTCTTGGTCCCCGAACCTTGAGTCATGCAGTTTGTATCTACCGTACCTTGTTTTTATCAAACCTTAATGCTTATGATTTGATCGACACAGATGAAGAACCCAAGCAGATTTGTGTCGCTTTTTTTTCTTTTAAGTCTGCAATCAACCGCATCCACCACATGCACATGAGGCCACCGCAGGCTGGGCCCCCAACCCCCCCCCCCCCCCCCTGCCAGACAGCATCGGGACCATCTGCTCTAAACCTCCTTTCCCCCCCCCCCCTGGTCCTCCCTCTCCCCCTCCAGGAGTCCCAGCGGGCCAAGCAGCAGGTGACCTCCCTGCGGCGGGAGAACGGCACCCTGGACACGGAGCTCCACGACAAGGAGCGCAGCCTGGGCCAGCTGCAGACGCGGCTGGCCGTGCTGGAGCAGGAGGTGAAGGACAAGGAGCAGCTGATGGGACGCACCCGGGAGGTGCTGGAGGCCACCCAGCAGCAGAAGGTACGCGGGCGGCGTGACGACCCGCGGTGAAACGCTTGAGGAAGCCCACGTTTCGTAATAGAACCATTCGGACGACATTATCGCGGTCGGGTTATTCAGACCTCGTGAAATGTTATTGTTTTAAGGGTGACATATTATACCACCAGGTGTGAGTGGGATTAGCCGTTACAAGCCGCTTTGAAAATGTGCCTCTTCTGACATCACAGGTGGGCGTGTCCATCTAGATGTGTGCTGGATAGGTCGGTCTACCCACCTACCCAGTGGACTGTAGCAAACGTTGCTCATCTATCATACATCTAGGTGGACCCGGCCCCTTGTGATGTCCGAAGAGGCAGATTTCCAAAAGAGGCTTGTAACGGCTAATCACACTCTCATCTGGTGGTATAATATGTCACCTTTTTGTAAAAGTTCCTTGTTGAAACAATAAAATATTTTGACATTCATGCAAAAATATTGGCAAGTCAATTCTATCCAAGAGTTCAGGTAAACGACATTAAAATTCTGCAGTGTGTGTGTCACGGTCATATTTTGATGTATTTATTTCATTAGGAAACGATGGAAGGAAATGTTGAATCTAAAGACCACCAGATAAAGAAGCTGGAATCGACGGTGAGATCGCTGTCTGAGGAGCAGAAAAAGGTTGGGGGAGTCATTGTGTGTGTGTGTGTGTGTGTGTGTGTGTGTGTGTGTGTGTGTGTGTGTGTGTGTGTGTGTGTGTGTGTGTGTGTGTGTGTGTGTGTGTGTGTGTGTGTGTGTGTGTGTGTGTGTGTGTGTCGCGTTTTTATTGAAAGCTGCTTCCCCTTTCCCCAACGAGGCCAACGGCATCATCAAGAAGCTGCAGGCAGATGGGCGGATGCTGGCGGAGAAGATCAAGGTGAAGAACTCTGTGACGGTGTCCCAGGAGAAGGTGGTGCAGGACACCGCCGAGAAGCTGCACACCGCCCGGAGACTCCTGCAGGACGCAAAGCAGCAGCTCACGCACAAGGACGAGCAGGTGGGCCTTCGTTTGGTCTTCACTGTTAATATCGGTCCGAGTATTGTTATTAGGAGCTCTACGAGAATCGTAGGAACCTTATTGTAATCGTTAGTAGTATTATTTTTTTTATCATCGTTTTTTCCTGGCAAAATAGTCCATATCTCAAAAACGTAATGCTCTAAAGTTAAGTTAAAATTTGGCAAGCTTTTAGAACTCATAAAATGAGTAAGGGATGTAAAGGATGGCCAAGAATTAACTATAGCTGGCGCTATAACAAGCCTTTGAAGTGCAACATACAACAGGCTTCCATTAGGAAAGTGCGATATGCATGAAACTTGTTATGCATGCACCATTCTTATAGTCATAGGGACGCTGGTTCAATTCCAACATCAACCAACCGTCTGTTAGACTTGGAATGTCATCACATAATGTTTACCATCATGTATTCATTAGGCCACCACCATACTCAATACTCCTTCCTATATATATTAATGTATATATATTAATATATAATATTCCTACGGTCATACAGTATGGTTGCTTGCAACTATATTTAGTGTTAGTATATTTTATTAGTGTTAATGTCAGTATAAGTGCTGGTGTTATTAGTGGGGTAGGTGGTGTCACTTGGTTCATGTCATGTTAAAATGGTGTTTTGATTGACAGGTTTCCAAGCTGAAGGAGCAGCTGGAGACGACCATCGAGAAGCTCAATGAGAGCAAAGAGGTGCTGAAGACCAACGAGAACGGTAAGAAATTAAGAGTTACTATGTTCTTCTGACTTTCACCTTTTAAAGGATCAGACCGTAGCTGCAGCAGTAGCTCTCAAAATCAGAAGGAACACTTGTTCCTCAAATGATCAGTTGAAATATAAGATGTTGTTTTTGTCTCCTCACACGGCAATGGAAGTTAATGGGGTCTGATGGGCTTCAGCCCTAGGTGCTGATAAAATGGCAGTTATGTGTCAGTATTATTGATTAAACTAGCAAAGCTGATTATGAAGATGTGTCCCTTCTGCAAGAGGCACTGATGTTCATTTATATGGCGCTGACTTACAATGTGCTGCGAGCCAGTTTGCTCTCTCCCTGTCTCTTCTAAGGCAAAACATTTTCCATCAGGGTTCAAACTGTGTGGAGGGCTGGGAAGATTAAATCAATTTTACACAAACATTGCTTTGAAAAACATTTCCAAGCGATTGTTATGAACGTTGGATTTAAAGTGTCTTTCTGTGTTCTGCCTCAGTCATCGGCTGGCTGAACAAGCAGCTGAATGAAAAGCAGCTCTTGAGGAAGCCCCCTGCTCCAGAGTCCTTCCAGACCCCCGCTGCCCAGTCCACCACTGCAGGCCCGAGGGTACGAAACCATGGGCCGATGCTAAGCAGTAATAACTGTGTTCGAAAGACTGAGTAAACGCTTATTATATACTAGTAGGGATGCACTGAAATGAAAATACTTGGCCGAAACCGAATATACTGAAACAGTTGCCGAAAGCCGAAACCGAATACCGAATGTGGCTTTTGCTGTTTTTAATTAATTCATTTTGTCAGGTGCGCTCTGCACTATTTTTCATCTCCGTGTATTGTCATTTAGTTGTTTGCAAACTTACGTGCGGCTCTTTTTTAATCTCCCTTTTGATGAAGCGCACCCTCAAGAAGCTCAATCCACACAGGTTGCTTTTTTTTTTCTCACATCGTCAAAGATAGAAATGTTCGATATTTTTTTTCCGCCTTTTTACTCCTTCGGCCGAAACATTTTCGGTGCATCCCTATTATACACATATTTTCCTATTAAACTGCGTGACAGAACTGCATGGACAGAATGACCCTAAAATAAGCTTTTGTTTACCAACTACTGGTTGTGTGGCTCAAGTCTCATTTCAGCCATGTTGACTTTCTCCATTGTACCAAAGGCCCAGTTTTACCCCATGGCGCCCAAGCCAACCTTCTCTCATGCAGATACTCCGGACTTCCTTCCGCCGGACCAGCGCACTCTGCCACCGCCCCATAAACTGTAGGTTGCATGGCGATGTGAGGTATGCCTTGTTATGTCTTGATGGAGAACAGTCGCAATCATATCCTCCTCCTTTGGGTCCAGGGTGGAGTCCGGCGGCTTGGACGCCAAGTACTTTGAGAGGAGAGAAGACAGCATTCCCCTGTACGGCCTGCTGACCAACCTTCAGTCCAGAGGTAACCTACACAGGCAGCACTGTTCTCTGAAGCAGTACTGGAGATAACTGTTGAACTGACTATAAGGGGGGGGACTCTTGGTTTGGTATTACTAGTCTTGTAAAACAATGTTTTTCTTCTCGTTTCTAGAGTTACCTCCACGCCCGTCGAAGCAGACTCTACCTTCAGCATACTTCTCTGCATAGTCTTTTAGGCACGGGTGCTTATGGTGCTACATCTATTTATCATATTTGTATTTCCTGTTTTTAATGTATTTAGTAGCGTCCTGTTGGGTCTTTTCCACTTTTTTTTTTACTGTATTTACTTGTATGTGCAAAAACGTTAGTATGCCTTAATTTATCTACCACATTAAAATCGTTTTGGAAGTTATCAATGTTTTACTTTTTTTTTCAGTTTTATATTTTATGGATTTAACAGTCTGTGAGGCCAAGTTCCATAATTAAGTGTCAAATGATCTTCATAGAAATTATAATTATTCTTCCATTCAACTTGGTCATTTGGATATTTCAACAAAATAAAATTATTGTGTGACCCCTACCGGCATGTTTTGCTAACAATCTCTTATGGGTGTGAGTATGCTACCAGGGGTGAGTGATTAGCCATTAAAAGCTGTTTGAAAATCTGCCTTTTCACTTGTGATGTCACTAAGACACAGGAAAAGGCAGATTTCAATACAGGTTCTGATATGGCAAATCACACTCCACTGGTGGCATAATATCACCCCTTTAAACCCCATTCAGTCAAATAATCAAATTAAGTTTTTCAATGAATGGGTAATTTGAGTGTAAAAGGAAGATTGACCAAAAAAGTAAGAGTATACACGCATTATGTAGATGTAGACACCTTCACTAACGTTGGCAACACCTTTCTAAAATCTAGGCTTAGAGCAGTTTTAAGAAATACAAGTTTGCGTTTCCAGGCATTGAATAAGCGTCACACATCAGAAAAGGGCAACGACAAACACTTAATATCAAAATATATTTTATTCTGAACTTTTTTTTTTACTGATCCGATTGAAATGGCAGCAGATCGATCTGATTTAACAAATAAAAGGGGCAGGGAGGGATGGAGCCGGACTGAAACGCTGTTATTTGACGGGGGAGACTCGGTAAAGGCTGACTCGGCAATGTCCTGTCAACACTTTCTCATTCATTTTTACAAAAGAAAATCATTTTCTTGCGCACATTTAATTATTTGACAATCTTTAAACTGTTGACTGAAGTGCTTTGAGGAATAATATAATTAACAGGTTTCTTGGAACATACAAGCGCAGCTGTTTTTTGCAAGCCACAAGTATGCAGTTTAATTTTCTAAAGAGCATGAGTAATGAGGGGAAATGTGGGAATAAAGTAAAGCGTTCAGTTTTATGCCGTTTTAAAAGCACTAAAGTCAACTCATGAGGTGTGTGGTCAAATGTGGAATTCTGCTTCTTAGAAACACAATTACAGGCAAAATGGCATCTTTTTTTACTTTTTATTCATTTTAATTACAAAATACTTCCAGCTGAGTAATTACCGAGTCAACCTTTACACTGTTCCATAAGTAAGAAAAGCATGGAACAAATGACTTCTGATCAATTCTCAACAATTTGATTTTTTTTCAATCTACAAAGAAATTACAAACACATTTTTGCTTTTTAAAATCGTACTTTAAAAGTTATTTAAAAAATGTCTGGTCAGGAAGGGACATTGTCATAAAATGTGAGCAGTAATGAGGCCAAAATGAGGTCTAAGAATCATCAATGGTCAGAGGATGTAACACGGATGAAATAGTTGAATCTTGTTTTTTGTGGCAATTTAATTGACTGTGACATCGTCATGCTCAGGGGTGAAGGGGTATGTGGTTGATTCTTTTAAATGAAACATACCTGTAAAGCCATAAGGCAATCGCGAGTTAATTTCTTTAAGAATTGCGCGTTATGTCTGAAACCACAATTTTCTCAGACAACCAAAGTGCTGCACTGTCACTGCAAGGTGACAAACTTTTGACGACAACAAAAAATGTGTCTTCAAAATGTCCAGCAAATTTCTCCAATGTGCGATCAACAATCAGATTATAATCAAATTAATCTTTTGGTTGTGTTTACACAGGCACGTTCCAAGCCCCTCCCCGATCAATACCCGGCCCTGATCTTCTGAATAGAGAAAGCCCACCTGCTCTGGTTATGCTGTGTGAAGGCGATCTGAACAAATGTTTAACCAAATGTGTCCATGGGGATGGGTCGTTGTTCAGGTAGAATGGCTCCTGTTGACCACCGTCAACACCCCCTCCCCCGGAATTTGTCTTTTTTTTCTGTTTTTAGAAAGTGGGAAACCCAAATGAGCACAAAAACTAGCAACTTTATAAAAAACGAATAAAACATCAAACATGTTCGATTAACGCCAATGATTTGGTTGCTTGTTACGAGGGATGAGGTCGCAGGGCCAATGCGGTCTGGGTTCTGTCACAAGTTTGCTTCCTTCCTCAGGCTGATCAATAACAAAATAGGGTTTTTGGCTCGGCACATGATTTGCTGCGGATGAGAAAGCATTACATTATTTTGGCAGCTATGAAACCAAACAACCTCTTTTGTAAGGTCTGAGTGCCAGCTTGCCCTTGTCAAGAACGGCAGTTTCCTGGAACATTAGGAAACGCCTCGTAACACCCACACAGGTGTCAGACAACTGATGCTGCTTACAGTTTGCTCTTTCCAGAGCCTATCCGACAAGCAGGGAACAAGTGTCAAGGCCGGCGTGGGTCAATGTTTTTCTTGTTTCCGACATGCTTAGGAAAAGGACTGAAAGCAACGTTTGGCTGCCTAGCGAATAGCACATGGACAACATGCCAATTGTGATCTGTTTAACTATCCAAAAAGACTCCAGCAGAACCGCTCAGCAGATCAACGACACACCGTACAGGGAGTCCTTATCCAAAGACAGCTTTTAACTTTTAACTTAGTTTCAGTTTTTCTGAGCTCCCGACTCTGCTCGGCTCACAGCAGAGCTCCAGAGCGACCCCAGCGACCCACTGCAGCTCTGCCCTTTGGAGCGGATGGTGGGACTTTGGTGGGACTGTCAACAATGTAAAGTAAAGCCATGTATGCCGGCCTGGTCCTTCTCTGAAGTTTTACAACGGTGATTGTTAAAGTGTAGCGTCGTGTTAGGTCGCCATGTGCCCTTCTCGCCTTATTGCAACTCTGACCTGACCAACAAAACAAAAACAAACCTATTGAAATATGTAACCAGCAACTGAGAAACACGTAGTCCAACTGCCCTCCTGAATGGTGAAAGTTGATATGCCGTCAACAGACATCCAACTCAACCAAAATGATCATACGTTGTTTTTAGGGGTGGGGGGGGGGTTCTTTTGATGATGAAGAGGAGCATTCTTTAAAGTAAAAAAAAAAAAAGCAAATTAGCCTCAAAATTTTGGTACATATACGGATCTGTTATTTTTTTGTCTTTTGGGTTTTTTTTTGTAATTTTTCCAACCGCGTCTCTTGTTGCGTCTCCGTTAGAGTCACTGCACAGATCAGAGAGGGAGAAGGAGCGCTCGTGGGACTCCGTCCGTCAGTATCCAGCCGTTCCGTCTGTCCATCCTCTCTGTTTAACCGTTGTGGACCTGCTGTGTCAGGGTGCTTTGCTTCCCGTTCCCCCCTTCACCCCCCTCCACCCCCCTCCCCCCCCCTTGCTTCCTGTCTGTCCATTGGTGGGCAGGGCCTGTGGTGGTGGGCGGGGCCTGCGGTGGCGGTGAGCGCGAGTAGTGCGCGGGGAACGGGGCCAGGGACAGTCATTTTGGCTATGTACACATTCATGGTCGGTCCATGGCTTCCAAAGGAGCAGCAGCAAAGCGAGACTATTTCCGCAGGTCTAATACGCACACCTGAGGGACGAGAGACAATAGAGGACGTTAAACACGGCACGAAAAACAGAGTTTCCAACAGTCAAGGTGCAACATGTGGGGCCTGGACTAGGGGAGAGGAGAGGCGATGTGCAGGTGGACTCACCGATCCGTCGGATGCACTGGCTCCCACCTTGTCCCCGGCTGCGTTCCAACACACCTCGAAAATGCCCCCCGTCCCCCGGTAGCTATGGACTAATGCGCCCGTCTGGAGGGAGAGAGAGACGGGAGGAAGTGCAAGTGAGGACAGGGCGGTTGTTTGGTGGTGGGAGTTCACACGCTATGTCCATCGCAGACGTTGGATTTTTTTCTTTTTGACTTGATAATCACTTATTACAAAACAGTCGTAGATCCACACTTATTGATCGTGTTCGGTGCACATTTTATAACGTCGACAAATCTAACAGGTATATAACCGTGAAATATCCATTAAATTTAAAGACAGATCTAATTTAACTCAATCTAAAAAATTACAAATCCTGTATCTTCAATTGTGTGCAGTATTTTAAAGCCCCTTTTATCTATAGACGCTCTAACATGCCATATCGTAGCGTGTGCTATCGATCTATTCCCGCTCATGTTGAACCAGGGGCTGTACAATTAATAGAATTTTGATCGTGATTTCAATTTTCGGGTCACACGATCTCCAAACTAATATAAATCAAGTTGAAACTGTTATTTATTTTTCTAAGCACATTTGTTTTATTCATATATATAATAGAAATCGCAGAACAGCATTTTCTATTTGAACATTTGTGTATTTTTTTTAATGGGGAATTTCAAAGTTTTCAGTTACATTTCTTTTTGTTGAAAGAAATGCAGAATAAATGCATCATGTTTTCAAAGTCAAAAATAATCGTGATTTCAACATTGACCCAAATAATCGCGATTATGATTTGTTTCCACTCATCGAGCAGCCCTAGTGGAACCCCAGCGAGGAGACTGAATGAACGGCGGAGACGTTGGTCGCCTTGGTTTCCCCTCCTCTCCCCTGGTGAGGTGCGCTGGGGGGGCGGGGCCCAGGGAGGGGGCGTACCTGCGTGTTCCAGATGTGGACACACTTGTCGAAGGAGCCGCTGGCCAGGTGGCGGCCGTCGGGGCTGAAGGCCACGCTGTAGACGGGCTCCTGGTGCTTGGTGAGCGTGTGGATGCAGATGCCGCGCTCCACGTCCCACAGCCGCACCGTCGAGTCGAACGACGCGCTGCCCGGGGAAACGCACACGTTGTTCATTGGTGAGACAAAAACCGAACAAACCCTCCTCTATGATCTAGTCCCCACAACGATGTTGCTTTGAATCGAAAATTAAGTTGTTTTAGGGTCGGGTTTTGCTTAGAGGTGACCTATTATGGCGTGGCCACCTAGATGTGTGCTGGATAGATGAGTCTGCCAGCTTACACAGTGGACTGTAGCAAACTCTGCTCGTCTATCCGTCATACATCTAGGTGGACCCCTTGTGATGACAGAAGAGGCCGATTTTCCAAGGTTCTTTCTGGAGAGGGAAGTTCTTGGGACCACATGATATAAATAAAACATTCAGATGTAATGCACAGGAGAGTTTTAAATTGTTTCTCTGAAGGGCACGAGGAACGATCCTTGAACAACTTTGTTACATGTTGGGGAAAATGTGTCTTAATAGTAATGTCAAACAATAGTTTCAACTTGAAGGAATGACTCCTGAGTTTAATACACCTTTGTATCAGTTCTCCTTGCACCAAACGACACTCCTCTCAGCCTCACATCTGACACTGCGGCAATGTCACGTCTTCCTTGAGTAGATTACTTAAGTGGCCTCCCGCCCATAGTGAATATAAATGGACTTGGCCTCTCCCCCGGCGGCTGGGTTCAGCCAGGGCCAATCCACCATAGTCTCGGCTGTCACTCCCACACCTTGTTCAGGTTTATTCAGACCTAAAAACACTTTAATGTTCCTGCCCAGTTTGAAGGCTACCCGATAAGTGTCTCTGAATAGGCTTGGTAAATGCCGCCAGGGCTTCTTCTAGGGCTGAACGATTCATCAAATTGATTTACAAAACACAAATAAATGCGATAAATGAAAAAAAACAATAAGATTAATATATATATATATTTTAATCAGCATTTTATTTTTTCAATAGCTAAATAAAGATGTAACAATATTAATTCATGCATCAATTCCTCTCAACAGATAGGCCTGGCCTAAAGGAAGGATCAGTTTATATGATGACTGCTTCCAATGACGTGCTGGTCATACTACAGAAAGATGTATGGCTTGTTTTTGTGAATAATACATAACATAAGGAACTCGCAATTTGATTATTTCCCCAAATCGTTCAGCACTGGTTTCTTCCCATGACCCCACTCCGTGAAACCAACCAACAGAGCAGGGTGGGACCTGGGTTACCTGGCGAGCATGAGGTTGGCGCTGGGGTTGTTGGTCCCTGGCCCCGTGGGACTCCACTTGATGGTGTAGATCTCTTTGCTGTGGGCCTGCAGGTCATGGACGCACGAGTCCTGCTTCATACTCCAGATCTGTCACACACACACATGGAGACACACACACACACACACACACACATGGACGGTGAACAATAAAGAACGGTCACTCTGCTGTGTGGGATAGGGAATGTGAGGTTGATCACACGCGGTGACCGCGCCAGGTTTAGATGATACTAGATGCTAATTCCAAATCCTCATCTTCAAACCGGTTATCCGGGGTCGGGTCGCGGGGGAACCAGCTCCAGCAGGGGGCCCCAGATATCCCTTTTCCCGGGCCACATTGACCAGCTCCGACCGGGGGGATCCCGAGGCGTTCCCAGGCCAGTGTTGAGATATAATCCCCCCCCACCTAGTCCTGGGTCTTCCCCGAGGTCTCCTCCCCGCCCGTTGGACATCCTCACCCGATGTGGCTAATTGTACCGTGTGCTATAACAAAGACCATGCCGTGGTGGTTTAGTGGAGGGGGGGGGGGGGAGGGGGGGCGCTGCTCACCTTCAGCGTCATGTCGTCGGAGCAGGAGGCCAGCAGGTTCCCCGTGGGGTCCCACTTGATGGCGTTCACTTCATTCTGGACAAGAGGGGAGGGATGTGAGCGCATTGCAGCTAGGACAGTACACGAGTACCAACACGTACACACACACACACACACATCGTTTGCGTTGGATTTTCTTACTATAAAGGAAAACCTAACCCTAAAATAACTTATTTTAGGTGTAATGTGTGTCGCTATAGATCCCGCTCCAAAGATTGACTTAAATGCACAAAGATTAAAAAATGTATAGAATGTATAGTTGGACTCATATCGCCCTCTATGGGTCAAACACATGCAATTGCATGAGTTACTTGTTTGGTCACTGGCTGTTCTGGATTTCCCTGTATAACCACTGCCAGTATTACTATTACTACTACGGCTGTTACGATCACTAGTATTACTTACTGTGTGTCCCTGGAATGTTTTGATTGGTCGGTCCTGGCCCAGCTTGCAGACGTGGATGCACATGTCTGTGCTGCAGGAGGCAAACGTGTTGTTGCTCTGCCAGTCTACGTCCAGAGCCGGAGCTGCAAGGAGGAGCAGGGGGTCAAAACCTCATAATAATCATCATAATAATTGTAATAAGTACAACATTTGTAATAAGAATAAGACAAAAAATAATTATAATTATGGTTGTGAAGGATGTTTTTGTATTCTTACCTGAATGGAAAGGAAACTGTTGTTTGGCTTCCCCTGTGTGGGCATCCCATATGATTGTTGTCTGAGAGGACAGAGACACACACGCCACACACACAAACCAAGGAACTACATTAACTCCAAACTACATTTGTCTCTGGGTCATTTCACTGTGCAGCAGAATGGTTCACGGTAAATCATTGTGTTTTCCTGCAGGATGGGCCGTGTGTGTGTGTGTGCGTGTGCGTGTGCGTGTGCGTGTGTGTGTGCCCCCCCCCCCCTCACCTTGTCTACACCTGCACTCAGGATGAAGTTGCCTTTCTTATTCCACTTGAGGGCGAAGATGGGCCCTTTGTGTTGCCCGAGCGTGCTGGCCAGGTTCCCTAGGAAACGAGCGACAATGGACATTGAACAATTGGCTCCTTGATGTGTTATACTTGGACAAGAAGGCAAATCGTGGAATAAAAATCTCACATTGGATCAAAGATGTCCTAGCATGGTCTTCAGGGTAATGAAGAGTATTGGGGCAACTTCAGTAAGACCTAGTGTAGAGGCAAGTTGTACATGCAGACGTGCTCACTGGGAGCCAATGCATTATTTAGTTTTACTAACAACACTAAAGTAAAGCGGGCTTTATGAGGGCCGTGGCGCACCGTCCGTGAAGCGCAGACTTGGGTGTCGCGGTTCAAGGAGGTCACGTCGTCTTCGGCTGGGACCACTTGGGTCTTTCGGTTCTGCGCCTGTTTTGCGCAGTTCACGCACGTCGTCTTTAAAATCGGGTTATAGCCGGGCAATAAGGAGTACGAAAACTATCCAACAGCAGGGTTTCTCCCCAAAAAAAAATACTTCCGATGGAGTTTGCCCATACGGGCTCAAACTACTCCCAATTCCCGCTTTGAAGGTGACATATTACACCACCAGGTGGGAGTGTGATTAGCTGTTACAAGCCGTTTTGAAAATCGGCCTCTTCTGAAATCCCAAATGGACGTGTCCACCGCACCTAGATGTGTGCAGCGTTAGATGATAGATGAGCAACGTTTACTTCAGTCCACTGGGTAGGCTGGTAGACTGATCTATCCAGCACACATCTCGGTGGACACGCCGACTTTTGATGTCAGAAGAGGCTGATTTTCATAAAAGCTTGTAACGGCTAATCACACTCACACCTGGCGGTAAAATATGTAATGTCACCTTTAAGAATCAACTGTGGGGTGGGTGTTAGGTAGGGCTGTAACGATACACAAACTCACGATTCGGTTTGTATCACGATTTTTGACCCACGGTTCGATACATCCCACGATTTTTTGAAATTTAAAAAGCATTTTATTTAAACAACACTTATATACCAATTAACTTAATGTAACATTTAATAACAAATAATTTGGAACACTGAACAGATTTGAACAGAAAGAATACTATTAAAGTATAGCTAAATGAATAAAGAAATAACGTGTGGGAGGATGCTTTTTTCAACTGTTTGGTTGGTTTAGTCAAATATCCTTATTAGCACTTCTTATTAGGCTATGTAGCTTAAATAATGACATAATCAGGCCGTATAGAATGCAACATGTTTAATAGCCTAACTTTTAATAGATGGAGAAAAACCTGAAGGTCATGAACGTCGCAATAACGAGGCGTTACGAGTAGCATATGTGTGTGCGCCAGAATGGCAATGTGCGTATGCGTGTGTGAGTGACGTCAGCGAGTGAGTGGACGAGCGAGGAGAGCGAGCGGTAGCGCGTGTGTCTAGTGAAGAAGCGAACGAGTCCGGTAGAATAAAGTACCCATCCTGTCAATAATCGGTGGCCGCTTCATTCCGAGCAGACAAACTGCCAGTCAAATCACACAAAACACTAGAGACAGGATCACACAGGCCCCCTCTGGATAAATGTCGTTCATATCGCATATGAGCACTTCGACGGCTGTGGAGAAATGCGATCCTCCGTAGCGCCACGGAGGATTGCAGTCGCATACTTACGGCATCGATAGGAGGGGGCGCTGTCAGCAGACTATTATCTAGACAAATTATTAGCAAATTTCAATCGGACAATTTGACCGCAGAGTTAGAAAGGGCGTATCGCGCTTCTGCCTTCTCACACCGCGAGACAGGATCGTGGCTTTGAGTATCGCGATTTTCGGTTTGATACGCGTATCGTTACAGCCCTAGTGTTAGGTTCTCTGTTGTCCGGTGCTGTCCTTGAGGTTTGAATTAAGTGTTTGGTTTCTGTCCCAAGGTCTGGACATTGCACATTGAGCACAAGATTCAGAGTGCGAATGTGTGATGCTGCGACGAATACTAATAGGGCAGCGGCGGCCTGCGTGTTTGTGTGGGCGTGTCTTACCGTCCTTTGTCCATATCCTGGCAAAGCCGTCGTACGAGCCTGTTGCTAGTAGCGTTCCCTCGCTCTGCAGGAAGGACGAGAGAGAGAGAAAGAGAGAGAGAGGGGGAGAGACAGAGAGAGAGGGGGAGAGAGAGAGTGAGACAGAGGGGGAGAGGGGGAGGGGGAGAGGGGGAGAGAGAGAGAGGGGGAGAGACAGAGAGAGAGGGGGAGACAGAGAGAGAGAGGGAGATACAGAGAGAGAGAGCGCGTGCGAGAGAGCGAACGTTAATGACACTGAACTAGGTGCAACAGACCTTGAACTCCTTGAAGGAAAGCACCACTGTTTGTTCTAGGTACACATCATAATGGCATACTGGTGTGTGTAGCTCGTCCACTCTTGCATGGTATGATGTTTGGTGTGTGTGTGTGTTTGTTTTGCCCTTACGTTCAGTCTAGCAATGCGTGTGTGCATGTGTCCATATATTCCACTTTAGCAAGGTGTGGGTGTGTGTGTGTGTGTGAGAGTGTGCATGGTCCTTACATTCCAGTCCAGCGAGGTGACGTCTTTATTGCTGGGGACGTCCTGGCCGCCCTCACGTATGCAGTGACGGAGAACGAGCTGGGTGGAGCTGCTAGTGCTATTCTCACTCAGGTTCCAGATACGTGCCGTTGAGTCGCCCGACCTGATGCACACACACACACACACACACACACACACACACACACACACACACACACACACACACACACACACACACACACACACACACACACACACACACACACACACACACACACACACACACACACACACACACACACACGATGAGTTCATCGAATTGGCTTGGGGCAAAAGTTCGACCCTAAAAGTGTTTACTGGTAAAGTAAACACAACACCGCCACCTATTGGTGTCCATGGTGAACTACAACAACATGAGAGGCTGACGTCATCCTACACATTAGACTTTCAAAAATGATCCTTACATTCTACTACCAGGTAGATGCATAGTTCACATAGCAACATTAAACACACAATTAACAATAGTGCGACTGATGATTGGATATTAGCAATTTGACAAACTACAAATTCCCATCCAGAAGTACATACTTATGTGAGGTCAAAAGAAGCGTTACCGATGCATGTAAAACATGTGTATGTAGGCGAGTATGTGTATTTGCTTGCCATATATACACAATGATGTGAACACAAAACACAATAAGATAATGAGATTTGGCAGTGTTGTTGTCTCGTGATACGTGCGGTCAGCCGTCTGTTGGCAGATCGGCTGCCTGCACTGGCCTTGTACAACTATGAGTCGGAGATTAGGAGAGGCTTAATCAGATCAGGCACCAGGAAGATAAGCTCCTTGAGGGTTCAATCTAGTCCACTGGTTTCATTGGGCTTTTTCCACCAAATACTGCAGGGGAGTAGCCCCACACAGTCAGATGTTTACCTCCCTCAGTAGGTCTAGAGAGTCTGCCGTCGGTCGGTTGGATGAGCTTTAACCAATCCGATCCCATCCTCCTCCCAACGTATATTGAGGCACCGTATTTTAAAAAGGTAAACACCATTGCACTTTTTCACCGAGGTCAAAAACATAATGTTCTAATAAAACTGTTTTCAAAGCCGGATAAATATAGAATGATGGAAATGACGCCATGATAGAAAGTGTGGTCATCGTCTACATCAACCGCTGGGGTTTCACTGCTTGGCCGGACGGAAATAGTTTGGGAGCTTCCTGTGTTGATTCAGATCCAGACTCCTGCCTCTGGGCAAAACCAAAAACCATAGGAGAGGAGGAGGCGAGAAGGAGGGGAGAGGAGGCGGGAACTGACCCTGACGCCAGCAGGTCGCTGACGGGGTTCCAGGCGCAGATGAACACCTCCGACTCGTGGCCCCGCAGCACCATGGCCTTGTTCTGGGGGATCTCCACGTCTCCGTCCACCTCCATCATGTCCGGGTGGTTGTCTGACAGGAAAGGGGAGAAGCCTTAGTAGGTGTTAAGAATATAAGCAGCTGGCTCAGTCTGTCAAGATAACATAAACGTATAAACATTTCCATGTTTGATTTTCAAAAATATATGTATACATCTGGGTTTGCTAATCACTTCCTACTTTTGTGATGATCATTAAAGACATCAACAGATGAATTAACTTATCTAATATTTCATAAGAGAGAAAGCTTTTGTCACAAATATGACTTTCTATGAACAACGCAATAATCAATGCAGCTTGCATTATAACACAATATGGAAGCATGCAAAAAATAGGTTTCAGTTTTATTTTCTTTCTAATCTTTCTTTTCTATGTCATTAAAGGAAAAGCTGCTCTTGAATTAGAAGGAGTTCTTGTGTCTGGCTGTGAGTTTGCGCGCATGCTATGCGCAGGCGGAATCGCAATAGTGTCAAGACAAATCAGATTGGCCAATACACACTGAAGATAAATTCAATAATTTTAAAATTAAAAAAATTCTCCCTCTCTGGCGAACAGAATGTTGCAGCAGGCAAAAAAAATAAAATAATAATAATTATATATTTTCCTTTTTTAATTCCGGTTATTAATTTATCTGCACCGAGACAGAATCGGTCTAGCGAGAATCGCGATGCATCGAAGAATCGATTATTTTTCCCACCCCTAATATATCTATACATATTTATTGTGTTTGTAGTTCTATCTTGAGCAGAGCAATTGTGATAACAATTCACTTTGGCATCATTAAAGTACTACTTTCTTCTTCCTTTGATAATAGTTTGTTTGATTCTTTTGAGGAACCTTGTGTATGAATAAGGTTACAGGAGTTTGAATGCCAAGCCATGGCAAACCCTTCTGAATGGACTTCAAGAACAGATGTCTTCCCACGTTATTTGTTGCTGCCAAATTATACTCTGTGTGTGCTTAAAAACCCCAGCTTTTAATCATCTTTATGTGTGTCATGTTGCCCTCCATCTGGTCACCCACCCATGGCATCATGGGGTATCCAACACAGCCATCACGACGACCCCTGACCGATGACAAGGTCGGGGCCTACTCTTTTTAGTGTCTGTACACACTGGTCTAGAACCCGGTACTCACTGGCCATGGCGTGTGCTCCGTTCTCCTCGCCGTTGGCCGTGTTCTCGCCGTTCTTGGCGTTGCCGGCGATGCTGCCCCCGGTGGTCGACGAGGGCACCGCCGCCGCCGCTTGCTGCTGGGCCATCTTGTCGCGGTACGCCTGCTGCCGGGTCTGCACCACATCGGGCATCACCGCGTCGATCAGCGACAACGACTCGATGGGGCGCCCGTCGAACAGCGTGCCATCCTGAGGGATAAGGCCCGACCCCATTTTGATTGGTTAGCTCAGGAACAAAAGCAGTGTTAAAAGTCTGTCGACTTGAAATGCTGGTTATAAAGCAGCCCTGGGTAACAACAGGAGCTGGTATGACCAAGTTGATTGAACTAATTGACATGGATTTGGCGGACGATAAAACCATTCAAGGGTGACGCTATCGTTAAATATGCTTGACTTATTTCAGCAAGGATCTCTCTGTCTGGGATGGTTTATAATTGGTGCAAATGGAGTTATATGTAATCGGCGGTGAAAGACGCCTAGATTTAATGGTTTCCCGTTTTGCTGGGTTTTATTTTGCTGGGAAACATTGTCATCCATCAGGTGGCTTTTACTGCCATTAGTGATAACACATCCTCGGAACTGATGTTCAACTTGAATAAGCACCAGGGCCCCGTATTAAAAAGACATCTCACACCGTGTGTGTAGGTGTGTATGTGTCTTAGAGTGTGTGCGTGTGTGTGAACGTATCTGTGTGTGTACACGTGTACACGTGTGTGTGTGTGTGCTTTCACATATGTGTGTGCGCGTGTGCGTGTGTGTACACCTGTGTATGGTGTGTATTGTGTGTGTGTACATGAGTGTGTGTGTGCGTGTGTTTGTACTTTCACACGTGTGTTTGTGTGTGTGTGTGTGCGTGTACACGTGTGTGTGTACACGCCTGGGGGTTGCCGCACCTCATTGATGCTGACTTCGGCCTCGACGTACTGCAGGCCCTTCTGGATGATGCTGATCAGGGCAGCAGGGGGCACTAGCGCGCCGTTGATGTTGGACTGGCTGATGTGGCTCTCGATGCCGAAGGTGAACGCAGAGTGGGAGAACCCTAGGGAGGGAGGCCGGGTTACTCCAGTTTATTCCTCTGTGTGTGCCCGCTTGTGTGTGTATGGGTGTGTGTGTGTCTGTTAATGCAGGAATGCGTGTGTGTTTAATGCATGCGTCTGTGTGTGTGTGTGTGTATGGGCGTGTGTGTGTATGTGTATGTGTATGTGTGTGTGTGTGCGTGTGTGTGTGTGTGTGTTTGCTGGTGTGCGTTAGTGTGTGTGCGGTATCTGTGTAGTACCTGACTCCTGTAGGTATCTGTAGACCAGGAAATTGACCTCATCACTGCTAATGCTCATCTTTACTCTTGTTACACCATGAGGTCAGCACACACACGCACCTGGCCCTGGAAGGAGGAGAGGAGGAACATGATTTTTAAAAAGGGTGGTTGTTCAGAGAAACAATTTGGGCGGGAAAAGTCACACCAAATTCTCAGAATTAAGACTTAATTGTCTTTTCCCCATTTCCAACTACTACTTTGGAAGCAGACATATCATTTTCAATTATCAATTTGCAACAGCAATGATCAAACCACAACCACAACAACAACAACAACAACAACAACAAAAACAAAGGGCTGCAGTTCCGCCATGTGACCAGACCACTGCAGTGGCGCTGTGGAGCTGTGAGAGCCAAACCCTGGCTCCCACTGTGTTGACACTGTGGGGGCTGGGCAGGGGAAAGGAGGGAACCTCTCTATCCTCCCCCTCTCTCTCTCTCAGTCTCAGTCTCCCCCCCTCTCCCTCTCTCTCTCTCTCCCGCCCTCCATCTCCCTCTCAGTGGCTGTGTGCTGCCAGTGGCTGGTGAGCGGGGCGGTAGTACTGTACATCTTAAATCAAGTCATGCCGTCGGGGGCGAGAGAGGACCACGGTTGCAGCCACACAGCGAGACAGGAAATCATTCCAAGGCCAAGATGGAATAAGGACGCGGCAAATGAGAAGGGAGGGGGGGGGGGATGGGGGAGTAATGCATGAGTGTGCAACGTAAACGTCTACTCCATCATACACACACACTCACACCTGAGTGGTGTCCGCGGGGGAGTGGAAGCGACAAGGCTAAGTTAATCTCATGTGTTGGGCCATTGTCAGGTGGGCCTAATTGGTCAGAGCTGAAGGATGAAGGAGGAGGAATTCAAGACGGTTGTTGTCGTTTTTTCACCTTTAACCCTGAAAAATATGCTAGTACATGTAGTTATTTGACCCTGAAAACAAAGTGACCCGTATCAGCTGCCGAGCACAAGGAGAGGTGTGGCCGTTGTGTGGACCGTGGAGGTGAAATGGTGTGCGACAGTGACAACATACCGCTGTTCTAGCGTTAATACAGCTTAAAATACTCATAGGCTAGCCTGGTGTGTTGTGTATGTGTGTATGCCAGCCCCTTGACTTCTGTCGCGTTGGAAACAGAGAACTACGACAATAAATCTCCCCAGATATGATGAATACAGTGACGGTATATTCAAAATGACCATTATTTTACAGTTTTGCTCATATCTGTTTTACAAAAAAATGGTAGTGGGGGGAGGGGAGCGAAGCACAGAGGAAATGTAGGGGTGACGGTTATGCTTAGTCACGTTGCCTTCGTGCAAAATAGCACTGGGCTTGGTTTTCTTCCCCACACTCTTAGCACATCAGAAATAGACGCTGTGACACACACACACACACACACACACACACACACACACACACACACACACACACACACACACACACACACACACACACACACACACACACACACACACACACACACACACACACACACACACACACACACACACACACACACACCTGGTTCCAGGACCTGAATCCACCACTGTGGTTTAACATGTAGTGTGATTCAGGGTCTCGTGTCGGTTGCATGTTACTCTGGACTGAAATAGCCGGACCAATTCGCATATTTGTAAAAGTCTACAACCTCTCAGTTCCTCTTTGATTTCCAAAAGCCCTCGTCAACGGGCACAGACCAAAATGTCTCGGGACATGAATGAATGAATGAATGAATAGAACAACAGCCAATCAGAGCAATGAGACACATTGTGTGATACATCGGCCTCAAAAATGCCTCAATGGGGGGCACCTCTGAACGTCTGTCAACGTATCGGACCCGCCCCATACTGGATGAAGGTTTGTGATTGGCCCCGACCAGAGCCAGGTCTGCTTGACATCTATCTAAAAGGGAGGGGGCCAGACGCAAAAGTCAGATCAAATTAAACCTGCCAGCAGATTTGTATAATTTTCAGAATAAAATTATTAATAAGACATTTTCCACCGAGCCAATCATATTCTTATTGGCGGGATATGGTGACAAAATCAATTTGACCTAAGTGAGAAACAGCAACAACATGGCAACTTCCCTCGTAATAAGCTTTGATTCTGCATTTGTGTCTCTGAAGTATTTGGATACTGCTATAGAAGCGGTTTTAAAAAAAAACATCTCTGAAAGAGAAGGAACTATTCATTACTATGGTATGCCTAAAAGGACCTTTTAGGTCGTACGTGTAGTGAATAAACCATGAGTATAGCGACAACCCTTTTCAGCCAGCAACGCAAATATGCACCATTTCCCAAGTAAGAACTGTGGATTTGTGAAAAAATCGGATGGATTACGCTTTCAGCCTATATCGCCAGTGAATGTGATTGTGATTGGTTAAAGTGATTTATTCACACACATAAAAGACTAGAGCCATCAAAAATCGACCCTGGTGCAATTAAAATTAGTGTTGCTTTTTAGCAAAAGGGATGTCGGGTCATATACTATTATGTACGGTCCCATTCAGCTCTATGATTTGTAATAATCCATTGACGTGGGAAAAATACCTTAAATTGTATTTTTACATTGAACGGAACGCACCTTCAATTTTGACGGCTCTAGCATGTGAGTAAGTCAGTTAGACCGATCACACTCGGGTATCTTTGTCGTAGTCGACATGGTGCACGATGGAGGACATGGTGGAGGTAACAGCCTATTTATGTTTCTCAACACACACTCCTCTTATTGCTTCCATAGTTGTTAACTATATACATGGACCTATGATCATCGCCACCTTTTATATACACTGAGTGAGCATTCACCTCGATGGCAGTGGGTGCTACAAGTTAATGGCTAGCCCATACGTCCCAGGCACAGCCTGAAAAAACATGACTGTGCTGTAACAAGCACCATTGGAAATCTTAATGTCTCTTCAATGTTTGCTAAGGAAAGTTTAGACATAATATTCCAAAAAAACCTTATAGAAAGTTTGAAGTGTAGGTCAATGGTTTGCTGACTGCTGGTGTTCTAAAGGGTAGAGGAAGTACTGCCGAAACAGGAAGTGGGGGCAATGAGTTTGTCTACAAATAGCAACATGTTCATGTCTTGAATGAATTGAATGAATTGACTGACAAGGAAAGCAGTGCGACAGGCAAGTGCTGTCGCTCTGTGAATTACTGGTCTATTTTTCTAAGGGCAGTAATAGGGTAAAGGAGCATACACACAGCATAGTTCACATTCCTTTCTGCAACATTGCATCAGTCTTTCAGGAAACCCCCTGAGTCTGCTATAAGCTCAAGTTATTGCAATGTTATATGGTAAAAGCAGGAAGCAGAGCTACTTGCTGTGTGTGTCTATTGTTCTCTATCACACACACACACACACACACACACACACACACACACACACACACACACACACACACACACACACACACACACACACACACACACACACACACACACACACACACACACACACACACAGACACAGGAACCGGAAACCCCAAGATTACATATTGAGCACTCTCACCACTGACATTTATCCGATTTCCCTTTCCTGCTGGAAAATATGCACTGTTTGCTTATCTGCGTCGTACGACACAGTTGTTCCTAATGTGATTTTGTGACCGGGCCTCGAAAGGGTATATGAGGCGTTCACATGTGGTGTTGCAGGCCTGGTCACCAGAGCAGCACCTTAACGCCACCCTCTCTTCGTGACGGCTTGTTGGGAAAACATTGGTCTAGCCTGGTGTGCAGGTCTTGAAGAACAGGTCTGACAATTGTCTCAATGTTATATTTGACAACAACACATTTGAATCAATGATATACCGGGCCCATCATGCGTCTTTATACTCATCTTGTCTATGTATAAAGAAAAGTAGGCTCACACTTGCCAGCTGGGGTATTATGCTTCTTCAACTAGAGTATTATGCAATCACAACTGAAGTAGTATGCTACAGCAACTTGGGCATTATCGTATATCAACTCGGTTATGCTATATCAACTGTAGTATCCTTTATCAACCAGAGTATGCTATAGCATCTTGAGTGGTACACTGTGTTATATCATCTGGCATATGCTATATCAACTGGGGTATGCTATAGAATCTTGAATGATACAAACACTATGCTATATAAACTGGAGTATGCTATATCTGGAGTGGTATGCTATATAAACTGGAGTAGTATGCTATAATAACTATAGCAGGCTTTAGCAACTGAAGTATACCACACCACCCAAGTGAGGTTTGTTCATCCACAACCACACACAGCATGCAGGTATACTGTGCGTGCATTGTGGGATTGTGCCAGTTCACAACACTAAATGGACCCTGCCCATGATTAGCATCTTTGATCCATTCTGTAATGTCCCAAATCTTCAAGCAGATGATATTATTTACTTTGCCATCAGAATGCATGTCATGTTTGCCAATTCTCAACTTGCAATCCCAGCAATATGATACAATACTTTGCACGCACAGGCCTCGTTACTGTGTTGAGGAGTCGATGAAGCAGTGTTCAAAGCAACAGACTTGACCGGGAGACATTTTAAAAGGTTTGTGAATAATTGACGGCGCAGACACAAAAATCATTATGCAACCAAACGGCAGAATGTTTTCCGTTATTTTACCCTCTAGTTATTGAGGTATTTGGAGGAAAATAGCGAACGGCAAAGTGTGGTCTGATACCGTGGTGCCGTTCACTCACAGATTTCCACCAGGCTCACACGGGACCCCTTACCACCATTCTGTTTTGCCTTCTAAAAAGGGTAATGGTGATCCCTCATCGAAACCTGATCCGATACATGGTCCATCAGGTATCATATGTGATCAGTTCTCAGTATTTCCAAACAACCACCGGCACTCCGACCGAAACAACAGATACAACGTCCCCTCCTCGATCGAGAGAGACATACACCTCTGACATTTACTTTGTGGTTTGCGCTCGACAAATCGTACACATGCAAGCTTTGGGACAGTGCTCGCTTTCTCTCTGTGACGGGTAGCTGAGCCAGCAGTCAGCGGTCGGGGAACAAGAAGTCATACTGAGGCTACTGGCTGAACTAGATTCTTCGCTGACGTGCCGCGTGACTTGACGGGCAGACTCCTTAGCAAACTGGCTGTCAGCGTCATCATCACCTTCGGACCCCCCCCCCCTACTCCCCCATCGCACAGGGCACAGGAAGTAACAGACGCCCCGGGGGGGGGGAGGCTGAAGTTGAAAAGGACACTGTGTGTACTTCAGGCGAAATTGAGACGCATCAACAAAGCCTCACCCCCCCCCCCCCCCCCCCCCCCTGTCGTCATTCCAGGAGCTCTGGCTTCGTGAGAGAGGGTGATTCCATTTGTACTTTTTTTTGTTGCCTTTCACCGTTACTCCCTCTACTTGCAGAAGGTGACAGACTGCATTGGGGAGCCTAACTGCGCCTCACATGGGACCTTTAGGTGCACTGCAGACCTGGCCTTGGCTGTTCCTCTCGTGACAGATGGCCTGCCCCCCCCCCCTCCCCCCTCCCTCCCCCGGCTGGGCCCTAGCTTGGCTGCTGGTCCTGATCAAGCTCAGCCTCGTCATCCCGTAACCAAACTGCAAGCGGTGAACACAGTGGGGTCAGCGAGGGCCGCGGTATCAGCGCTTGGCCACAGATTAGCAGGGTTACCGCCAAAGACCCAATCCTGATCAACCCCCCAGGAATCCCATTACAAAAGGTTCCTTGACCGTAAACTGCAGCCATATCCTGTTCTTTGGCTTCCCATTCCGAAATCTGCACTACATTGATGACTATACTGCTGGAGAAGGGGTTAAGTTACCATGCGAGTGCAATTTTGTGCTTTTATGTCTGTATAAAGTATACATTACATATGCAGGAAGTATATGTCATATATATGCTTCCAATTAAATCAAACTCAATTCAAGACCGCACAGCAACAGCTGTCGCAATTTTTTTTTACGTCAGCTCAGTAAACAGGAGGAACAAGAAGCTATCAGCTAACAGGAGACGGCGACGTATATCTCATGCGTGGGATTCACACAACTCACATCACGCCTCCCCGCACTTTGTATCGGACGAGAACAAAGCACCCTGTAAAGGATACAGCACTCCCGGTGGGAGCCCGAGCCGTCTTCTATTGCAACATGTGCTCGCTTACGAGCGTCATGCTCGCCCAGTCGGAGTGCATGGCCGTGACCCCTCTGCTCTTATAGTATGAGGGGGAGGACTCGTGTATCGACAAGACTCCCCTGTCGAGTTGCTCTTCAGATTCCAATCGCTCCGCTTCGACGCATTAAGAAGCACACCCTGTCCAGATCTGAGGTCCTGCATGGCGTCTTCCTCTGCAGACTTTGTTCAGCTACAAATCTTTCTCTTTCCATCTTTATGCCGGGGCGGGCTACAGTGTAATTACATCTTAATGTTACACTAATCAATGAGAATCTAACTAAATATGGATTGTGCATTAATGCAAAAAAATAGAACAATTAACTGTCTTTAAGGTGCATGTAATGCTCAGATTAATTAGCGTAAGAGGCACATCTCTCTGAATGAGCAAACGGGGGTTATTTAGGGACGGTGGAATTTCTAGCTTCCTAGAGGATATATTGGTGCCAACAGCATTGGCCTCTAACATATCTGTGGTTTATTATGAGAACAACGACACTCTCTGAGAGGCAAGTTGTGCGCAGGAGTCTTCTAAAGCAAATGCTAAATCGACGAGGAGCAGAAAAACAACACAAAACAAAACCCAACATAACAAAGAGGCCTTTGTCTGTGGTACTGTGGTATTGTGGAAGCAGTCAGGATTTCCACCACCAAAACTCTTGCCTGTTCCCTTCTCTGCCAAGCCTGTGAACTGTGTCTGGCTTTCTATATGCGGATGTCAATTACATGTGGTCCAGATTCACTTCTAGACCGATGTAAACCATCAACAGTCAACATGACTGAGTACATGCAAGTAGGAAAGGTGAAAGAGAAAAACACAACTTATCTATGAAGACTATATCGTGCTATATTATCCAATAATCGCAATTAGCTACAACTACAAACTATTTATTTCGGGTCAAGTCTTAGCTGCAAAGACGCTGTGCATGTGCAGCACAAACAATCACGTGTTTTTAGGCTCCAAATCAATGTTGGTCTAAGACTATGCTAGAAAACAATCAACAACTATCAGACTAGGGTGAATACGACTGGTGTTTACCATTTTCAACATTTAGGCAATGCAAGTTGTTGTCGGTGACAAGATGGTGCACCCCGCCCATTTTAGCAGGCTGCAGCTGCTATTCAGCCCTACTTGAAAAATAAAAGGTAATGTAATGCCAGAAATGTGATTTTAAAGAACATGCATTGAAAACACAAACACCCGTTTTTGTCAACATAATCAAAAGTCCAGCACTAACTAAAATCACCTATGTCCATTGTCGTAGGACATAGAAAACAGCATAACCTTGAAAGGTTAAAACAAAGGTGTGCCCTGGTGGTCTTGCCCTGGCGGTCTTGTGTATGGAGGAAACACACAGTGAACCTTTGTGAAAGCTTGGCTGAGACTTGGGCCTTCTATGGCAGTCGACCAACAAATGTGTCGACAAACAGTTTAGTTGACCCAGTGCATCCTTTTGGACAAGAACTACAAGGCTATCCCAGCCACCAGTACCCTTTAACCAAAAGCTACTTGGCTATCCCTTAACCAAAAGCTACTTGGCTATCCCACCCACCAGTACCCCTTACCAAAAAGCTACCAGGCTATCCCTCAACCAAAAGCTACCTGGCTATCCCAGCCAAGCGTATCCATTAACCTAAAGCTACCTGGCTATCCCAGCCACCATTAACCCTCAACTAAAAGCTACCTGGCTCCGAAAAGTTAAGCATATTGTTTATTCTATCCATGCTGGTAATATGCGATACTGATTGAGGAATGCACAATTTTGTTTCACATGCCTCCAGCAACAGGATTGGTCACAATCAATATGAAGGCCAAAGAAAGTGAAACACCCTACACCCAGATTTGAGCTTCTCTGCCCTAAGCTTTATACATCGATTCAAGAGACGACCCTATGGCCTACTCACCACAGCGCTACGCCTGTTTTCACCAGCACCACCACGTTGTTAAGTCGGGGCCTTGTTCCAGAGACTCAGCAGCACCTGTAGTTAACAGAGAGAAATTAGATGGTCACTGGTGAGATAAAAACTTTAAATAAGTAAAACCCTAGTCAACATCTACCACAACATATTGAATAAATGGAGCCATCTCTGGTGGACATGGGTTACTGCACCTACTGCCCCTTATTGGCCGAAATGTAATTTGCAATAATATTTGTTGCGGGGGATATCCATCAATTGGCCTGGGCATTTGGTCAAATGGGGAATTGTCCTTACAATAACCTGCATGAATGCCATCCCAATAATTGGATTCCAGCAATTGGTACGTTTTCCGGGGACAGATATTGTAGATTTTGTGATATTTTTCAATATTTGCTGGAAGGTTGTTTGGGTGGTTTGTGAAAATCATAGTCTCTATTTACAATAACAAATAGGCATTTCCAGCTGCAAAGTATAAAGCAACCGGTTAATCCTATCCAGAACTTGGTATCATGTAGAGCTGTCAACACATATTTTAAATTTGATTACATATAAGCTATCAACAATTTGATCAGATTCAGAAAATTAATATTCCATTCGTGAAAAAACAAAACATGTAGCTGTACTCTACGGCTGTCTGGCCCAGTGAACTGAATGCACTGCAAGACAGACATGAGTCATATGTCTGTTTCATTGATTGATACTCAAATTTAGGACAAGCTTAAACAAGCAAAGATTTCAACAAAAAAACATGTTGCATTGATGCCAGAGAGATCACTGCCCCACCTCGTCCACAGAGAGAGTGATTTGCACTCCAAGCATTGTAAAAAAAAAAACTGGCTTGGAAAGAGGCCTTCTTCAGATTTCAGTCAGTACAAACTAGGGATGCAAAACAAATAAAGAATTAATATCTAATATATGGCCCTCATCTCTGTGAGAACCTGAGACTCATTATGGGCACTTTTTTATTGACTTTATTGATTGTCAGATAGTTTCTACTCATTCACACCTCGAAAGTCAGATTGAATCTGTATTTGAAGCATTCCATCTGTGTTACACCCACATCAGAGCATCGACTGGTCACACAGGTTAGGAACTGCTTTACCATAGTAGAGTTAGGACTATACTCTTCGAAACAGCGATTGCAATGCAGAATTTCCATGCATTGCAGAAAATGTTTAATGTTTAACGCTCACAAACAATATAAATTCAAAGTCTTAAGTTTCCAGATGAAAATAGAGCTATGGTAGAAGGAATGTCATTTCAAAAGGTGCGCTGAGCACCAAGAAAAACAATTACCTTACATAGTTCAACATTGGAAATGTGAACACTCTCTCCTTGAACATCCTATTATGTCAAAAGGAAGTTGAAGGTAAACACAAAGACATTTTCAGCATCCATCATGTCCTTTTGGTTTTCTCCACTGTGTGAGCAGGTTTGTAGCAAATTCTAGGGCACCATCGATAGCTCCACCAATACAGCACAGTTGGTATTCTTGGTTTCTATTGTAAAAAAACAGATTTTAGAAGAACTGTATGACACTCTCACACAGTGCCACATCAGGGCAGGGCAGTGTAGCGTTAGAGCTGCCATAAATAGCTGTTATGCAATGGCTAGATATAACAACAGTTATAACACATTATTCTTGTAAGGAGCTCATGTTTTAAGGTTATCAATTAATCAACCGTCAGCATTTTAAAGAGTTGAAGGTAACTATAGTGATACAAACGTAATGATGCATTGCTGCCTGATCTTCTAAAAGCAATTGGGGCTTAAGAAAGGGCTTATGGTCACTTCTACAGACTGCAACTTCAGATTGTCTTAATATAAAAGTTTGTAAACCGTATAAAAATTTGGATTTGGTTCAAAATCTTTATGCAATCAGGGTCACTGCCCTAGCTCAGACCTCACGGCAGCGGCATCGAGAGCTAAGAAAGGTCTTACCATGTGACTGTTGCTCATTGAGCAACGGTTCACATCAATAACGGTTCACATCATAAGGAACAGAGGCTCTTAATTTTAGTAAGGATAGAGTTGATGAATATTGACTCGAGGAGTAATTGTCAGCTCAACATAATTGGTAACAAGTATGGATACGCATCTCTCCTTTCAAGCACGATTCGATACGCATTGCGATACATGGGCTTCGGTAGGATTCCTCAATTTTAATTTAAGTTCGAAAAAATATGGTGCGATGCAAAAACATTGCTGTGATTTGGTTTGATGCGAATGGAAGCGATTCCATACACTTATATTTGCTAGATTCAGGGATTCAGAACCTTCTTACTACTACCCTCTTTCCTACTTTCCGAAACCGTGTACTGTACACATTGCAATGTAACGTCATGTAAACAAATATACTATATAACTAAAATCCAGCAATCTAAAAAGCACTCAACATTTACTGATACACTTAGCGAGTAAGCCTACAAACCGATAGAAATGTAATTAATTTCGTATACTCAGGAAGTCTATAAGACCTTTTAAAATATGTGTGTCAAAATGGATCCTCAAATATCTCTTATTATTTCAGTTTATTTCAGTACTTGCGACCCCAAATGCTCCACTGAGAAAGGCACTGTCAAAAGACAAGTCAAGTGGTGAACTATGTGTAACCGGTTGACTGCATGATATACTGTTGAAAAAAGTTATGTTTTCAGATCTGCCTGTACTTTATAGAAAGGCCTTCACTTCTGGAACGTGGAGGTTCCGGCTCATTTCGTAGAAGCGCAGATGATTTGTAGATCAGTTGCTGGCTGCGTCCCAGCTGACCAGTTAGTCACAGAGCAGGGATGAGATACTCTTTGGAAGGAGGAGGACATTTTAGAAACTAGAAAAAGAAAGGAAATGTTTCGGGAATAGGTGATTCAAAACGTTCTAATCAATTGTCACTCTTATGTTAGATATAGATCGGTTAGGGTCCAATGTAATCATGTTTACACCATGAAAGTAGGTTAATCCGTCTAAACTGGATAATGGCTGTTACGTGGTTACTCTGCCTTACTGGCCTTGTAGTGCATGTAAATGTAGTCAATTAACACATTTTCCCTTTTTGTTATACGTCGTTAAGATAAAACCAATTCAAAAGCAGCATGAATATTATTATATGAATTAAGTCGTAACAAAATCTCGCAACGTGGTGCTAACCAATGACCTCATCAAATTAACTATAACAACAACATGATAGATGGATGTGGATATAGTTGTTATCCATGGGAAAGGGCCTAAAGGAGAACCACTCGTCTCACCAGTTAAGAAGTACGATATATCGGACAATCACTGATCTACGGCTGTACCAGAGCTAGCCTCAGAACATTAGTGCCTCTGAGAAACACAGGGCTTGAGTACATCTCATAGACCAAGCCGTGATCCGAGCCTTTCGCTGGCTTGTATTATCTTAACACAAACCAAATGAGTCAATTGCAATTGAGACAGGCTCCCAGCCCAGGTCATGTGCCTTGCATTGTGCAAGGAGAGAAAGAAGAAAAAAAAAAACAGTCCTTGGGCTGCAGAGAAAACAACTGAACTGGTGTATCCATCTCATTTTCCACTGTCAAGTCTTCCCCGCTGACTCTAATTTTCCTCAACCCCTCCCCCATGCATTTGGCACACACACACACACACACACACACACACACACACACACACACACACACACACACACACACACACACACACACACACACACACACACACACACACACACACACACACACACACACACACACGTCTCTGCTGCGTCCAAGTAATCCAGGGAAACTATCTCTCCTGCTGCCTCACTGTTCACCCTTCTCTACCATTTTTCCTTCATTTCCCTAGCTCATTTTACACTGACACAGTCTCACACACAAACACACACACCCTTCCCCACTATTTTCCTGTTCAACCTCTCACCCTTTAAACTCCTGGGGCCATACAACAGGTTCACAGAATACAGGGGGGGGGGATAACTGTTACATGGGATAAGACCCATGCTGTCTTGGACGTGGACAAGCCGAACCGTTGGAAGCAGTTCAGGGTCACAGAGGGGGACTGCTGAAGAAAGCCAACCTAGTGAGCCTCTGGGCTACGCCCCACAAATAGTGGTGTTGGGGCGCATGAATTACTCTAAACTATTACGCCACAAGCCGCATTCACTGCAAGCGTTAAACCCAATTAATGAGACTACAAGCTCCATGCTGCCAAGGGTCATGCTTCAGCTCGCCGGAGGCAGTTGTGTGTAACAGAGATAGGTGGTGGGGTAATGCAACCTGAGGAACAAGTTGCCATAGACTTCTACTTGAAAATGCTGAATTGTTTATGCAATCATTTTCTTCAGAGAGCACACTTAGCCCTTGCACTACATTTTTCAGGATTTTCGTATCCTGATTTTTACCGATCGAGCCACACGAAGCTGTGGGCCATTTCAACTGTTATCTAAAAACATAGTATTGCAATAGAGTCAATCGATATTACACAGTGAAAGATAGCAGCAAAACCATGGTTGGTTGCAAAGGCCGAAAAGGCCGGCAATAAAATCATGAATGTTTAAATCTGGGAACCAAGCAAATTGCTAGTGCATCATCATGTGTATAGTGTCAAACACACACACACGCCAGATACAGAGAGGGTGAGGCCAATGGCACCAAAATGGTTTGGTGCAACACAAAGGCCTGATGCATACTAGTTTTACTATCCCTGCACTGCTGCAGGCTAATGCTGAACGGGGTGACCAAAACAATAGCCAGCTACTCAGGAATTAGACAGACTGAGCTGTAGAATATTTGGTAGTAGTCACGCTCAGCAGTTGATACTACCTTGTTTGTAGATAATCTTGGATAAAAAGGGGAGCCATTTGAAGTCTTTGATATCAAAGCAAAGTGTTAGCTAAGCATATCAGTCCAAACACCAATGCCAAGTGAGGAAGTAATAAAACAAAACACTAAGATAGCAATAATAAACATCCAACATAGAGACGAAATTCTGTTTCATATGTAGAGTGGTATACAATGTTCAATAGCGATGTGTAAGCAAGTTTGTATCAGAGTTATCTAACTTCACTTCGAGAATAGTAGTAAGACATCTATTCATCAATGTGCATGAGAAGAAATGCATGGACTATTTTTGGCTCTGGGTTTTAGCTCACACTATCAATAATCCTCAACACTGTGGCGCAGCACCGAGGTCCCATGACATAGTAGGAGCAACACTAACCCAACCCAGCCCTCTTATAGAGCACACCCTCTAGTCTCGCTGCAAAGAGAGGCCGCTGCCAGTATGGGGTGGGCCTTAAACATTGTTCATATCATTTAAACTAAGATAACCTTTTTTTTAAAAGGGGAGGTTTTGGTCGCTTTTATCGACACAAGCACGGCCGGAATGTGTGCGCGCTGAACATCGAAAGGCGGCCGATCTGGAGCTGGGAATGATTTGTTTACATAAGTGGCTTAGACGGACCTGTTTGGAGTGTGGTCGAGGGGGATTATGGTCAAATATAAAACATTTTTCTTAAAAATAAATCCTTGTAGTAGTGGGGCTTGCAAGAATGCAATTAATGCATGCAGTGTGTCTACCCAGGCAGGGGAGGAATGCAGCAGTGCTCGCGAGGCTAGTAAAGATCAAAGCATGGTGGGGGGGAGGGGAAAGCCAAGGCTGCACCATTCTTTCACTAGGACGAACTTGACCCCTGTGGGTCGCGGCCCACACATCACGGGGCTGCGGTTGTCAGTTAATGCCAACTCGGGTCTCTGGATCCTAGACTGAATAGTTCTGCATGTATAAACAGAAACCAAAAACTAAAAGAGAGGCCTGTTCGGTGATTGATCTTCCTTGTACTATTTATGAAAGCAGGTTTAGGAAGGTTCTGTTATGTCACAAGGTAATTTGTTGAAGGTATTATGATATATAATAATGAAATAAAAATGAAATATTGTTTGAGTATCCAATTAAGATTCATTAAAGGAATTGAAATATGCACCATTTTAAGGAACAATGATTATTACATAACTGAATGTGTAAGACAACCAGCGTCTTGACTGGTAGCGGGCCTCTCCACCATTACTCGACGGTGCTCGCTGTAGAACTGGCCCCCACCCCCTGCCTTCCGCTGGCCAGAGATGTAACCAGAGATTGGACAAGTGTGAAGCAGTGACCGATGAGCTACCGCGGCAAAAAGGTTGGGAGGGAGTAGGGAAACTGTGTCAAAGGAGTCCGCTAGCTGTCAGACAGAGCATGTAACTGATTAGACAAAGAGCGGATCAGTGCCAGCCCAGCACTACGAGCCAAAGGTACGGCGCGCAGTGTCAAAAAGCCATACCCAAAAATCCTATGTGCGCCTGTTTCTAAGATGAGGCCAAAGTCCTAAGTGGTGATAGGCCATGAATGAATGACACAGAATTGGTTGGAAAATGAGGGCCTTGGAGTTAGAACACTCATCTTCCGAAACAGCATCCAAATGATTCTCTACCGCATACGTTAACCACTATAGTACACCCCCCTTTCAGCAACCACTCCATTTTCTGCCTCAGACATTTCCTTCCCAGACGGCCTACACTTGCAGCAGCGTGGCTACGTCAGGCCCACTGACTCATTCACATACGGAATTTCAATAGGACTCCACTCGCCTGGCCTTTCCCTCCTCTGCTTGTGAACACCGCCTCCGTCCCCTCACATCCCTTCCCCCAAGCGTCCAATCCCACAGCACTGGCGAGCACCTCTTACATAACTGTAATAGCCCGCATTTCTCGCTCACAGTCTCTCACTGATTTAATGAGGCCCGATGATGATCGATGTTTCTTGTGTCGATAACTTTACCCTGCTATCTAATCAGTGACCGGACATTTTCTGGTGTCTGCACGCTCCACGTTCAATGAAATTGGTGGGAAGGAAAGACTATCGAAACAGAGAAACACCATGAGAACTTTGTAGTTCTCAGATCTAATTAATTGTCTCTCGGAATTGGACTATGTACCATGACAACACAACAGTGAGGGTTTCCAAGCAAAACCAGCGCCATTTCAAGCACTGGGGATAAACTTTGTGATACTGGTGTATTGCCTTTAGGATAAGCATGCCGGGAGGCTTCAGTGAAACACAATTGGTGTTGTATTTAGATGTTAGACTTCGGCAGTGCATTTTTAACGGAGAATGGAGCGTGTGGGGAAAAAAATAGACACATATTTAAGTCAAAAAGCACAAGAAATAACATGACAACCTCCAACGGAATTTTTTTCCCCCTAAAAAGCAACAGAAACGCCCAACTAAGATCCGCTAACATATTCGAGATTCACTCCAAAATCCCAATTCCTAGTTTCCTACCATTAGCAAGCACCGGGATTTCCATTTTCGTGGCAACTAATATGTAACAGTTTTCTATCAGCTTCTTCAATCTCCAAATGAGGAAGCCCAGATGGTACATTTTTGCCTTCAACCATGCTCTACCAAATTGCTAATGCAGCAGCCTCTCAGTTTAAGTGTTCAAGTTCACCAAGGTGCCTTATCGGCAGGCTTTGACCAAACACATCAAGCAAATCTTTCTTATCAACGAAAGCTTTGTGTGGCTCGATAGTTTTCTTTCGCTCAGAGCACCTACTTTAACATACTTGCAGATAATGATGTATTTGAACAACGAAAAACGGCCCCAGACTGGTGCACTCCAGCTAGAGTGCGCACCAGTGCACTAGATCTTCGCAATAATCTAAACATAATCTTTAAATCAAGGAATATCTTGGCAAAGTCTGTCTGCTACTGGGTTTGTTGTTGCCTAGCAATAACATGAATCAGTTGGAGCCATCCCTACGTAGTATCTTTACTGACACTTTTGGATAGGGCACTCCCCAAGAGAGGAAACTCCTACAAATGAGGTAGCTGGGAGGGGTGTCCAATAGGACCGACCAGGAAAAGATTTGAGGCCAGGTTCCTCAACGTTTTGCATCTGTGTGCTTCTATATAAAAATACAACCGCAAGTAAACATGAATAAAACCCAGGTTGCTAAAACACACGTCTGTGCTCCAGCAGTGAGCTGATGATTCTTCCTAATACCCATCAAATCACATTGTTTTCATAAACTGATTATCCCTAAAAAACGTATTACGTGTGTCTATGCATATTCCAAGTTCTGTTTAGCCCTATTGTGCATAAATTGTGAAATATTTTCTATTGTTAAATTTAAGGGATTGAGTGATTGACTGAACAGATACGATTACAGGGGTTTGAGAGGCAGCCGTATGTCCAGGATTACTAGCTTGCTTGCTAAGCTAAAACTGTTTTTAATAATTACATAGCATTCATTTATATTACTCCATTACTGGCCAGACAACATATAAACACATTTCTAATGTTTTGCAGAGCCAATAATATTGCATGCTGGTAGGACTGCATGAGACTGGCGCTCCATATTGGAGGTAAATGGAGGGACCTGGACAGCTGGAGGATGACAGCCACTTAAAATACGCAGTTCCATGCCACACTACTACAAACACGATGAGCTGGGAAACATTTACTCACAAAGACTTCAAACGCCCTTCTACAAGCCCTAGTGCAAAGCATGGTGGACTGGAGGATGCTTTTGATATGTACGCTCTTTATTGATGATGCCTATAGGGATAATACTAATGATGCTTTGGTGGATAGAATGTTTTGCCCATTATCAATTTCAACTTCTTAAAATGTCACCAGGTTGATATTTCATTCTACCATGAGAAAAACGAGCAGTGCACACATCCTAGTAGGCATCATGACCTAGATTAAAATGGCATCTGTAAAAGCAACGCAAAACAGCCTTGCTCTGAAGTGCATCCAGCCAGCAGTTGGTGACTATTTAAAATATTCTGGGGAACATTGCCAGAAATAACAGACATAACACAAAAAGTATGAATGGAAAAAAGGAATACATGTATCCATCATCCTGCTATGTTGTATATTGAGAACCTAGGGACACTCGAAATGTTGTACATCACAACAACCATGATATCAGTTTCCTTGATGGCTTGTGTGAATGTAAGGCCACAGCTAGAAAAGGCTACTTACCAAGTCTGTTTAATAGAAAATATAATTTGTGTAAAATCCTTTAAAAACCTAAAATCATACATCTTAAAAGTAAAATCAAGCTTTCTTAAGTATTAATTCAAGTCTTTCTGTTGTAATAATCCATTATAATTCTTCTCTGCGAGAAGTCCAGAAAAGGTGTCAAACAAGTAACTACACACATGTGACGTGACGCTGGACTGTGTACGATGGATTTGCTTAAGTTTACAAGTTACTTTCAAGATTATAGATTGTCAATTTTAGGTGTGCTGATAAACATGAGGTTATACTCGTAGAGATACTACAGTTTGATTAGGTTTGAAATAATTAGGTCAGTGTCAAAGTTGGAAATTCTTAAATTGGACGTACACCTAGAAAATATCTTACAATCTGGGGGTATACAATTGGAAAGGGGTGGGTGGAGGGAAGGGTTAAGGGTGTTTACAAAAGCCATGCACGTCCAGCTGGTGTATTTAGTATCTCCCGACTAGAACATTATGTCAATGAGTTGATTTACAAGGTTGGCAAGTGAGTCGTCCGTGCACGCGCGCTCGTGTGATTGCAGACTGCCCCTCCCCCACGACCATGGATTTGAAACGCCAGTTGCATGGCACACTTGTAAGCTTTGATTCATGTTGTGATACACGAGTATTTCATTTAGCTACATTTTGATGGGGGGGAATCACCACGGAAAATTGGCAAAGACAGAAGAAATAGCTCAAATAAGTTACGAGATTGTTTTACTAATATTCCAGGGGATATGTTGTCCCTAGCATGTTATGGGTTACAGTTGAACTTATCATACAAGTATGATTTATTTCAAAAAAAAATTATATATCCATTTGTCAACTAACAAAAAAGTTTTGAAAAAGAACACGCTCGCAAACACACATACTAACTGCCACGCGCATACAGGCATCCACGCACTGTGCGCGCGCACTCGCGCGCTGAGGTTGCCCATCCCCCACCACAAGAGAAAACATCAAAATAAACGTCCAAAACAGCCAATCAGCCGGCCTACATTATCAATATGAAGTAATCTGTAATTACTGTAACAGGTAGTACTATTTATAATCGCGATAACAATGTAGAAATATAAAAAAACACTTACCGGAGGTTCCAAATCACACAAGGGCTGCCTTCTCTTGTGTGCTCCTAATATGGAATCTCCTCCACCGTTGTTTTCCACCAGTCAATTTAACCTCAAAAATACGTTATAATGGCCCGATGACCCCGCGATCTACTGCGTTAACTCCCAAGTTAACACTGTGTTTTGAAAACGCCGGCCTATAATTGAGTAAATCCCGTTAAAATGGAAGTAGATGCACAGTTGGGATAGATTGTAAGGTTGCTCGCTAGTAGAGAAAGAGCCAAACGGTTCACTAGCAGCCAACGGCTTCAGACTGAAACACAGAGGAGCTGACCCGCCAGGCGAAAATGAGGTAGGCCTGGGCAATTCTCGCTGCAGTTCTCATAGCTAAGGGAAAGACACTAGTCACATAAACATCAAATGGGTGTCGCAGTATGAAAAAAGAGAACGGCTCTGGTAGACTGTATCGCTTGAAAAAACTGCCCACATTGTAATTATTGCCCACATTTAAATTATATTTGTTGCAATTCTGCATTTTCCATTGATTCTCCATCGATATTTTGTAAATACGTTTTATTGTTGCATGTTTTTATGGCAACAGCAAACAAAGCAGAGTAGTGGTGCCAGGTGTGTGTGTGTGTGTGTGTGTGTGTGTGTGTGTGTGTGTGTGTGTGTGTGTGTGTGTGTGTGTGTGTGTGTGTGTGTGTGTGTGTGTGTGTGTGTGTGTGTGTGTGTGTGTGTGTGTGTGTTATAACTGTACTAATGGCAATCTATTCACTTTGACTAATTCTGTTATGTTGTATCTCACTCAAATACCTTTAGCTACTACTATTTTGCCAATTATTTTTGTGTAATTTTGACATTTTACTGTTTTTTTTGGGGGGGGGTTTGCTTTCATTATTATTTCTCATTATCTGCTCATAATGAGGGTTGACCTCAGGCATAAAAAAAAATGATTCACAACCAAATCACAACACATTCCCTCATTAAAAAAGGATCACGAAGAAGAATCGTATGTTACACAGCTTTGATGAATATACAATCATGTCAAAACCATCACTATCTGTATTGTGATTTTGTGAAATCAATACAATTTATATTATGAATATATTATAAATATTGTGAATCTGTTACAAAAAAGCAAACTACATTGTTTTATTCCTACAGTATATAATTCTCCAGAATAATTGCTTCTAAAATCTTAAATTCCTCCCAACGGGCAGGAATTACATACCAACCAATCATAACTCTGTTGAGGCCTGCTCCGATTTGAAAGTAAGCAGATGGCAGTGACATAACATCCTCCTGGACTCCCAGCACCAATGAAATCCTGATTTACTTAATCCCGCCCACATGTTGTCCCGCCCACTTCTACTGTTTTATGACTGGGAGAGCCGCTCTGCATTGCCTTTAAGGGATAAAGGCTGAATCTATTTTTACAAGGATCATTCCAATCATTGTTGGAGTGTGTAAACATACTACTATTGATATACGATGTTCGGTGAGTCGACGTTTAAAACCATACCAACTTCCTAGACCTAGATTAAGACCTGTCCCTTTGGTTTGAGTGTTTCCTCTTTGTGTGATTATTTTTACAAGTGAGCACAATGGAGATATATCTGGTTTGGTAACACCTGAAGGAATGTCACTCATGGATAAACCCCAATGACCTACAAGAACTAACACACTCCCAACTGGGCAAGTTCACTTCACGTCATTATTCAAAAGGTTTACTTAGGTTTCTTTCTAAGGGTCCAATAAACGCACAATGTCATATATTTAAGTCCCTTCCATCTAAGATACTACTGATTGGCTGAGCCTTTTAGGCCAGGCTTTTAATATGAATACTTCATTAGGACATAATATAGGATGTTACATAATGACCTTTTACAGCAAAGCACAGTACTCCTGAATTGCCCAAGGAGAAAATGTCAACGAGAAGTTTAATTCTCATAATTCATGATAATTGTTTTTTTCGAGTGAGAGGGGCAATCATCACCACACACAAACGTGAGTGGCATTTCGAAAGAGCATACAGAAGTAGCGTTTGAGAGCGTCTCGTGCTCTACCGTATGCGATGTCTGCTTTGGAAGGCTTTGGCTTCAAGTGCTAACTTGAAGGATTGCAGAAGAACTGGCTGTGACAGCCATGTTTGTGTCATAGTCTGCAGTGCACCTGACAAAGCCATGGCATACAGGATAAACCAGAGAGTGACACAGGCTGACTTGGAGTATGTGTGTGTGGGCGTGTCTATGTGTGTGTGTGTGTGTGTGTGTGTGTGTGTGTGTGTGTGGTGGGGGAGTGGGAGGAGAAAGTTGGATAAGAACAGCTTTTATTACTCGAACACTGGAACAGAGAGGTGTAGTAGTGCAGAGCAAGAACGTTCCTAGGTTACATTATAAAAGTGTTATTCTTGTTAATGACGAGAGCAAAATGGAGTCCAACCCCTACAGCAAAACAGTGGGCCTACACATACTACTGCACACACACACATTTTCTTACTTACTATTTTTCTATCTCCCTATCCCCATTCCTGCCACATTTCTGACCTTTCTTTGTTGACCCCCCGTTAAGCAACCATCCCCCTCATTGATCCCCCACATGCACCTCCCCCCAACACCCCCACCCACCCCCCCCACACACTCACACACACACACACACACACACACACGCACGCACGCACACACACACACACACACACACACACACACACACACACACACACACACACACACACACACACACACACACACACACACACACAGACACAGACACAGACACACACACACACAAACCTTACACATGCTTCCTCCAGTTTCCATACACCCACTTCCTTTTAGCCGTGTATTGTGCCCCTCCCCCACCCTCCCCCTCTCAGTATTTAGTTCCAGTTAGATTCTCCCTCGCTCTCCCCCTCTCTCTGTTGCTCAACTGCTCTTGGCTGCGCCTCCTGCTCTATTCCACCCCTCCGCCCCCCTCCAAAGTGCAAAACAGGACGTGGCGTTTCCTTTCAACTGCGAGTCCTCTCATGTTATCTTGTCTGTCGTCTATTTCAGGTCCCCCCCACGGACGGGCAGCACGAAAACCACACCACGTCACCACGTCTGTTCCTGTATGGGCTTCTTGGATTTGTGATCCACAAGGAATGTTCAAATAGTAACGCCAGAATAACAAACCCCGTTCAAAATGTTCATTAAAAATGCAATCATGTTGAAACCTTTCTTGAAACATTGTAATTGTATTGATCAAAGTGCTCTGTTTAGATACCATGGAGATTGTGTGTCTGATTCTGTCCGAAAATTGTCCTCTGGGACAAAGTGCCATGGATAGACAATCCGACAAACATATAGTTTATACAACATAAAATGCCATTCAATCATTAAAACAAAGGATATTCTATGCAAAAGTATTTAGTCCTCGAAAACACAACATTATGCGGGAGTCCAAGATAATTAAAACCTACTGTAATGCTCCAAATTCAGCCTGTTTAGCACGTTGTCAATGGGCTGCTGGCCTAACAAAGCATGACGCCATGCTATATCTTCATATGGCTCAATGCGTGAACCAGGCGCGAGCTATAATTTAACACTCGCTGCGTGGACCGGAATAGCATAGAGGGCTGCAAGGATGAGCCATTAAATAATTCAGCTTGGATAGATGGAGAACATGCATCTTTGTCTGCGACACAAAGAGAGATGAAATTTTTGAGTGTGAGAGAGAGAGTGAGACAGTAGAATGTAATACTGTGTGGGTCTGTGTGTGTGTGTGTGTCTATGTATGTGCTAATGTGTCTGTGCTGATGTGTGTGTGTGTTTATGTATATATGTGTGTGTGTGTGTGTGTGTGTGTGTGTGTGTGTGTGTGTGTGTGTGTGGTTGTGTGTGTGTGTGTGTGTGTGTGTGTGTGTGTGTGTGTGTGTGTGTGTGTGTGTGTGCTCATGTGTGTGCGTGTTTGTGCGTGTACGTGCATGCTCGTGTGTGTGAGTGTGTGTGTCTGTGAGTGTGCTCAGGTGTGTGTATCTACTGGTGGGTTCCACATTGATGCAGCCGTCCTCTACTCACGTACCACGCACAGAGATGGACTGGAGAGACCAAAATACAGAGCCACAAGAGGGGCTCCATGATTTAGGTGAGATAACCTGGTTAAAGACCTTGGTGTGTGACACACTAACAGCTTCAAAGTTGCAATCTTGTGAGGTGGCCCAAAGCACAATGGCTAGGTATGATTGTGCAATACATACTGTAGATCTGAACCAAAATTGTAATCAAAGTCAATGATTTCACTAAATGTATTACAAGTAGTTTTGGTATTTCCTTAAATTGCATGTTTTTATTCATGAAATCCATTTATTATGTTTCTGTTTTGAGAAAAAACATAACCTACGCATAGTAGAATGTCTTCCTTTCTTGCCTTCCTTTGTCTTATGTGCTCCCAGTGGTTTTCCCTTTCCCCTTGCATCGCTCTCCGCCTTCCCCTCTGCGAGCAGTGAGTCATTAGAACTACAGAAGCCGGCCTCTTGGCCAAGTGTGTGAGAGAAGAGAAGCAGACGTAGAAGGGGGAAGTGAGAGAGAGAGAGAGAGAGAGAGAGAGAGAGAGAGAGAGAGAGAGAGAGAGAGAGAGAGAGAGAGAGAGAGAGAGAGAGAGAGCGAGAACGAGAGAGAGGCCTGTCCTTTAGAACTCGTTGCATAATTTGTAAACATTTTTTTTTCTTTTCAGACCCACACACACACACACACACACACACACACACACACACACACACACACACACACACACACACACACACACACACACACACACACACTCACATAAGCACATACGCCGGTTGCATGCGAGTCAAGACAGATTATGATTGTGTTCCCTCAATGAGGCTCTAATTGGTCCCTCCATAAATGGGTGGAAGAGGGTGCTCTGGGGGTGGAGCGGGGGGCTCTAGGAGGACGGAGGGTGCATAGAGAGATAGATGACTCAATCAATGCATGCTCTTACACTAGCCGGCAAGAATAACAAGTAAGACCACAAACACGTGTTTACTGCAACACCCTCAGCGTAAAGCAATGGTAGTGTTTATGTTTGTGTGTGTGTGTGTGTGTGTGTGTGTGTGTGTGTGTGTGTGTGTGTGTGTGTGTGTGTGTGTGTGTGTGTGTGTGTGTGTGTGTGTGTGTGTGTGTGTGTGTGTGTGTGTGCATATGTATGTGTGTGCCTGTGTGCCTGTGTGGGGGATTCATCAAAAGTGTCATTCATTTTTAGGTCACTTGTAATCAGAGCTCCGCTCTCTCTTTTATTTGATTCTCTTTCCCTGAATGCCCACCTCTACATCTGCCCGCCTCGCACAGAATGCGGTCATCCATTTTCAACACGAGGGAACAAGGAGAGCGATTGGATGGAGAAGAAGAGAGAGTGGCAGAGAGAGAGAGAGAGAGAGAGAGAGAGAGAGAGAGAGAGAGAGAGATTATTGTAAACTATTTAAGAGCTGCGCAGCGGCCGGGACAGATTATGTCTGCGGAAGTAGAGACTGCAGGATTCAACCCATCCCCCACTAAACCACACACACACTCACACTCACACACACATACACACACTCACTCTGACACACACACACACACACACACACAAACACACACACACACACACACACACACACACACCCTCATTTTTGCCTGGCTGGTCACAACACCAACTGCAATAGATAGATTCCACTCCTCCAACCCCCACCACCACCTCACTCCACCACCACCACCACCTCTCCAGCCCTCCCTCCCTCCACCTTCCCTCCCTCCCTCCCCCTCCCTCCCTCCCTCCCTCCCTCCCTCTCTCCCTCCCTCCTCCTGCTCAGTCATTCAGACCTGGGAGAGAGTCAATAACAGGCTGACATCATCATTGGATCCTCTCTGTATTGTAGGCTATACAGTAGGGCCTTTATCCTCCATATCCTACCCCTGGTCGCCATGAGGAGGGGGTCCTTCTCTCTGGGTCCTCGTATTGGAGAAATGGATCTGCAGCCAGATAGACAGGCAGGCAGACAGACAGACAGGCAGGCAGGCAGGCAGAAAGACATACTGAAGGACAAATAGATGGACGGACATGTAGGATTGGGAGTGAAAGAAGGAGAACAGGAGAGATAGCGGGAAGAGAACAAAAGAAGCCCCCCCCCCCCTTATTTTGAGGGGGGGATTGTTAACGCGTCATGGTCAAATGCATCTGGTCTGGTGGGTGACATGGGAGGGAATAATAGATGTATTCAATATGAACATTCCAGTACATACATAGATACACAAACACCCACGCACACACATGCACGCAGGGCTGGGATGCAGAACCGGACTTGAGAACTGGAATGCATTGTATGTGTACTTAGGCTGTATCTGTGTGTGTGTGTTTGTGTGTATGTGTGTGGGGTGTGTTAGGGAGAAATAGAGTACATACTGCTGGACATTGGAGGAATAATAACTAGTGTAAAGGGGCCCAATAAAAGGTAGTCCATGTCTAAAATCACAGGCATACGGACAGACTTTACTGTCCATAAGGACCTACCAGTGGGACTGTTTTCTCTCTTTACTCTCTCTTTCCCAAGTACCCCCTCTACCTCTACACACAACACATTATTCTCGCCATGACATTGCGTCCTATTTCACTCTGCCAACTACCGTTTGTTTGCTGTGCTTTTTCAAGTTCGACTGCATGGCCTACATACCAATTTAGTCCAAATTATCTTTTCCAATCTCCTCATTATCATAGAGATAGAGTGACAACAACCAAGTGACATGCTTTTCTGGGTGTGACAGTGATTTGAATGTGTTTAGCTGTGTTTTTGCAGCAAAAGCTATCACAGACTGCAAATTCATATTCCCACTGTTAAATACGTCTACATTGTTATTCTTCCCCCACATATCGTTCCCGTACAAATCAGTAGGTTGTTCGGTCTATTCATATATAAGGGACATGAAAATGTAACCCAACATAATGGAACCAAATATCAAATTACAAATAGCCAATATCCCGCCAACCAAAGTGGAGGCCCGACCCCAATGTTGGGAAACATTGCTTTACTGTACTAAGACCAAGACAGTGTGGTGTTTTAAAATGGCTGGTCTGGTAGAGTGTAACATTGTAACCCATATTTTGTTATTCCGCTGGGACTTCCAACTCAAAGGTACACAAGCTGCTTATATCAGGGCTCTGATGATGGCTAAAAGAGATACAGCTGAATAGCAGCTAGAGCTGGTGCTCAGCAAATCAAGGCTAGTTAAACACCAACGGTGGATTGAAATGAATACGGTGTTCACAGTAAGGCTGCTTAATACAGAGCAGCGTGCGGCTAAATGTTGCATGACTCGATTATGCTATATTCTCGCACGCTCGTTATTGGGCTGGGACCAGTGAAATGTTGCAATACTTCTATAAAATGTTGAACCTTATTATGGGTATACCTCTAATTCAGGATAATGTGTGCACGTGAACAAGCTGTTAAATATGCAGGATAATTATACACACTGAAATGCGGAAATAAAACTCAAATGCACACACACACACACACACACACACACACACACACACACACACACACACACACACACACACACACAGTGTGTAAAAAGAACAGCCTGAAATGCCTCATATATTTGGATTTGTGTGTGTATTTGTTGTGAATGTGTTGTGTTGTTGTTAATTATGCCTTATTTTGGGTAGCCAGTACACTATCTATTTTGAATACTAAATCGAGTGAAATTAACCATCTGGAAATATAATTAGTAAACAGTATCTGCGGTTTGTGGAAGCACTGAGAACAGATGAGAGTGCATGTCTACTCTACGGGAATGAAACCACGGAAAAAATAAAACAGGAGAAGAACAGAGAAGCTCAGACGGTTCCACGGCAAGATAAGCATGGGTACATCTCCAGGGGCCTGACCCTGTCTGGTCAGCAGGCGTTCAGAGGGCTGTCCTCTATGCCAGACATGACATTATTATTTTGTTGTCCGTATGGCTTTTTTCCCTGGAGGTATTTTCCTCATAGAAGAACGCCACTCTCTTCGCCTCCATTCCTTTTCGTCTCTGTCAAGTAGACCTCTCCCAGCATTGTCATTCCGGACATTTCCAGCCGGAAGTCCTACCTCGTTAGAGCCCACTTCCTTCTCCTCCTCTCCATCTGGCGTGCCGTCCTTGCGTCAGCCATGTCAGCCACCTCTTCATTAAACGTCACCGTCCCAGCAGCCAGGCCTGGGCTAAGCTTCTGGACAGCTTCTCTCGGCGGGACAACTCCCCCTCCACAGAGGTTACGTCAAGGGTCAGCTTCTCCTTTGGCTTCCCAAGGAGTGTCTCCTCATGCAGCCCTTTTCTTCTGAACCCTGAATCTTATCTGATTGTTTTTTTTCCCGTCTCCAGTAGGGGTGTGCCAAATAATCGTCATGACGATGCATCGCGATTCTAATTTTCACGATCTACTGCATCGATTGTTGACGCCAAGAATCGATTATTAATTTAAAAAAATGAATAATTAAAAAAAATATATATATATTTTTTTTTTTTTTTATGTAGTTTTATAAAGCCTATTCACTTTTGTGGCATCAGTTTGTCCTCTTATGTTTATGAAATGATATTGTTGTTATAATGGCAGCTACTTCCAAAAGGGGAAATGTTTGAATGTTTTCATTTCATTGGTTTAAAGGACCACTGAGGCCATGTAAACGGCACTGATTATCCTTATTTTGTTATTTTAAGTTTTATAGATCCTTAGCACTTCTTGTCAGTGTATCCAGCCATTTTGGGGCCCTAGGCAAAATATAGACATGGGGCCCTCATTTTTGAAACACGTACACAAAACAAGTAACCATCCCAATACTCTTAGAATCGCAATAAACCCATAGTGCACTACCACTCAACTCTCCACAGTAAAATCAGTTTCAGATTTCTCCAGCCTTTGCCAAAATTACATGTTTATTACTCAAACGAGAGAGAGAAAGAGAGAGAGAGAGAGAGAGAGAGAGAGAGAGAGAGAGAGAGAGAGTGAAGAATTTCCATTCTCTGCCAGAGATACAAAATGATCTTGCACTTAACAGAACTAAAATACAAAATGGATATGAGTCTATGAAAACCACCATTTACATTTAAACAGGACCAATGAAAAGATTTTGTGTGTGGACAGGAATAACAGTGGCTGTGTGAGTGAGTGAGAGACAGGCAAAGCAGTGGTTGAGTGTGAGTGAGTGAGTGAGTGACAGGAGAGAGAGAGAGAGAGAGAGAGAGAGAGAGAGAGAGAGAGAGAGAGAGAGAGAGAGAGAGAGAGAGAGAGAGAGAGAGAGAGAGAGGGGGGGGGGGGGGGTGTTTAGGTGTGCAAGTGGTTAAGTTCTCCATCTTCAAATGTCCATTTTCCCTGTTGCCTTCACCATTTCATGTGAGTAAAACAGTGTGTGTGTGTGTGTGTGTGTGTGTGTGTGTGTGTGTGTGTGTGTGTGTGTGTGTGTGTGTGTGTGTGTGTGTGTGTGTGTGTGTGGCAAAGCTGTGTGTGTGTGTGTGTGTGTGTGTGTGTGTGTGTGTGTGTGTGTGTGTGTGTGTGTGTGTGTGTGTGTGTGTGTGTGTGTGTGTGTGTGTGTGTGACAGAAAGCATTTGTAAACACAAAGTCCTACTGTTGTCGTCTTCTCAAAAATCTTCACATCAGAGAAAAGTGGTGAGCAGCAGTATAGAACCCCAACAGCAGAGCCTGTCGCAAGTTCAGCAGCGGCTGCTGTGGCAGCAGCAGGTGTAAAAAATGAAGTCAATTTCGGCAGTGTATCTGCAATTCTTTTCTTCTCAGCTTTTTGTTTTCGTTTAGCACAACCACTATCATAATTCCGCCGCTTCATTTTCACCGAGTCGCATCCCTCTGCTTTGGTTTGAAGTACGTTATTTCGTGCTGCGCGCGTTACTACGTAATCATATTCTGGACTAGTCCAATGCACAATGGAGGGGGGCATCTGTGCTGGAAAATTATTATTTAGGCATTAGTTCGGCGTTATGTTGATATTTTTGTTATTTTTTTCTACTAGAAATGTTTTTTTTTTTTTTACTTTACATAAGTAATGGCTGGGGGGGTCAGATTTGGGGGCCCCTAATAAAGACAGATTTGGTTGGGGCCCTAGGCACTTGCCTAGGTTTGCCTAATGGAAGATCCGCTTCTGTATCCAGTAATAGTCGTTTCAATAAATACAGCTATGTATGAATTGAGTTGCTTTGAGTTATCAATTGAACACACTATCCAGATCATACACAGCCAGTCAGCCACTGGTAATGGCTTAATTTTTTTTCAACAGTGTTCAGTGAAAAATCGCAATGCATCGCAATAATTCAAGTATCGCGATGCATCGTGATAGAATCGCATCGTGGCATGTGAATCGTGATACGAATCGAATCGTGACTTCTTTGGCAATACCCACCTCCAGTGCTCCACAGACCTCAGGCCAGGGACAGTCTGTGCTTCTCTATTCTCAGTGTGTGACGAAGCACCTGGAAGGCTCTGGTCCGTTCAGGATAAAAGCCTGATACAACTTTACAAGAGCTTTCACCTAGAGCAGATGCTTCACCTCTTGTTCTCAACCTCTTTCTCCTCGTCCGAAGCTGGGCTGTGTTGTCCTCCGGGAAGGTTTCCTCCTGGTAAAGTAGTTATTGTGGAACATGCGGTCTCTACTCCTTTAGCATCTGCAAATGTTCAATCTAAAAGAACACAATAAGCCCAGTTACAAGAAAATATGATGAGTCACAAAGAATCGATCTGTCATGGATATAAACCAATAGTTTGTGTGTTTTCAATTTTCTCAGGTGGCTCTTGTAGTAAGACCTTCTGTGCGCATTCTATCAAAGTCCTTTCTGGAGTAAAAAAACAAAAGTTATCTTCTAAGCTATATTATCGACCATGATTTGATTTATGTAATACCATGAATAACAGTTCGGTATCAGGGACGTCGTTAGGCTTGTTTTGCGGGGGGCTAAATCCCCCCAAGATGTTCAAAAGCCCCCCCTACAATTATTATCATTACATTTTTTGTCAAGGAAATCGTAACATGCCTGCACTTTATTAAGCCAGAATATGAGTTGAAATAAATACTAATACAATTAGAAGTTGTCTTTATTTGGATTATAATTGAGAGCGCATTGATGGATACATTTTCTAACTTATTTTCCTTGAACTCACCCCAATATGTAGACTTAAATCATAGCAACTCTTACATTTGTTTAGCTTATTTATATTTTTAAAAAGGGGAGGACACCCTGAAGACTCAGAAGAGGGAATCAGGAGGTCTTAAGGCAAGTAAAGAAAAGAGAGTAAGCCAGAAAACAGGCCCTGATAGATGCTCTGCTGTACTCTCTACTGTGATAAATGATGAACCACTTTAAAGATGTGATGACATTTTTTTGCATACGGAAACTGCTAGGGGCTAAGCCCCCCCAGCCTCTAAATCCTAGTGACGTCCCTGCTAGGAATCACTCTCTATGATGCCTTGCTTTCTGGTGGACAAACAGGAGGAGCATGACCTTCTGTGTGTGGGTTAGAGAGAGAGAGAGTTCGATATGTGTATTCGGTCAATGGAACTTACTCACCTAGCAACCATCTTGGGTCCATAATATTTGTTATTCTCATCGCTAACAGTAGAACCAAGATGGCCGCTAGGTGGATAAGGTTCATTGGACCAAATGTGACCCATTGTGGTCTGTATTTAGTGGGTGTGTGAAAAAACGGTAACCGACATTATGTTTCCATGCCGTGCTGTATGTATATAAGACGAGTGTCTTAGGCAGCAAATTATATCGATGTGTGAGGTGATGTATGACTGTTGAAAACAGCAATGTGACTTGTTTTGGGACAAAAGACAAAAGGCAAGTTAATCTCAATACCAAACAAACAAATGAAATCCAACAAAACCAAACTTTTACTTTACTCTTCTACAGCGGTGTTTTTGTTACAGCTATTCCTGGCATATTTTTTAACAGAGCTAAGGATCCATCAGCAGAAAACAAACAATAACATTGCTGAGAAACAGCATGAGGGCAAGTAAGTGCAGGTCGAAAGGACATAAATAGCCACAGCAGCTCTCTAGAAACAGTAACAGTATCTCTATGCACCTCATAACTTCACACACAAACACACACACGCACACACACACACATACACACACACACACACACACACACACACACACACACACACACACACACACACACACACACACACACACACACACACATACACACACACACAGTGACCTAGATAGACAGAGGGAAAGCAACTGGAACATCGTGTTTGTGGCTACGTGTTCATGTGTTTGTGTTTGTTTATTTCTCTTTCCTGGAGGACTAAAGAAGAAAGAGAGCAATTACACAACTTTTAAAAGAGCGAATGTGGATGCGTAAAACCGAGTACCTTTCAAACCCTGTTGTTATGATCTCCCAGAGGTTTAGTGTGTTTAGCATGCATTCACAGCACAACATCGGTGTGCCTTACATTATTCGCTACTCGTAAGTTCATCCTGAGAGACACATATCAGAGACGTGCATCAATATTTGACATCTGATTCCAACACAAATTCCGATTCTAAAAACCAAATCCATTCTGGGGGGGGGTTCTACCGGGTCCCAGCACTACTACAATCCTTCCCCAACGTCTCGTCTGATCCCTCATGTGATCATTTAATCTACAAGATCCAGATTGTTCCCATTATGCAGTATTTATTATTGAGTTCTATTTTAAGGAGGAGGAGAAAACCACGCCATTGCAGCAGAATGGTACAAGAGCAGTTGTAGACTGTGTGGCAACTAGCATATGCCTTGGTGACTGACTTCAGTCAAATTTTCATACTACTCATTTACATTAGTATAGTCAACTATCTACAACTACAACTATCTATGTACAATAAGTATCTTTATACAGACACTCATTTATGTAGCCTACCTACTTCTAATTTACACATTACTGATGGTCAAATCGAATCTAAATTTTTGAGATTGAAGAAAGCACATCCTTTCTTAACGCATTGGGTGTGTTAAAGAGATCCCTTTATAGACAACCCTTCGTGAGCTGCTGCCTGTTCAACAGCATTTTAACACCACTGTCCAGGCGATGCTGCCTTCGAATGTGCCAGAACTTTTCTATGTTGTCCTTGCCACTCACTGTGTGAGTATGTTGTACTTGTGCAGCCTTGAGGACATAAAGGCTTTGTGTAGTTTGTTGGACGGTGAAATATGTGTGTTGTTGTCAGAAGTCAGGTCCAGGGTTGATCCTCACCCTGAGATGATACGAGTCAAGGGGCATCGGGGAAGGTCACGGCCATTAGAGAGAGTTTGATGACAAGAGAGATGATTGAACGCGGTGTGTGTGAGTGTGTATTTGTGTATGTGTGGGTGTGTGTGTAGGTGTGTGTGTGTGTGTGTGTGTGTGTGTGCGTGTGTGTGGTTACGCTGGTCCACGTGTGCGCGTGTGCATGCGTGTGTGCGTGTGTGCGTGCATGTGGGTGCATGCTTGTGTGTGAGTGAGAGATAAAAACCAGAGCGTCTGTTTCTGGGACATTCAGCCGTAGAGAATTCTGTTCAGTTTTTTTATTGTGGCGTTTTCATTAGCATAGTACTATCTCAATCCAATCCAATCCAATCCTGGGTTTTACTGTTGTTGTTCTTGTTGTGGTTGTTGTACTGCGCTCTGTCTGTATTTATTTCAGACATTGGCTGCAAAACGATTTCCAACATACAGAACTTGACCTTGAATCCATGTTAATAAATCGCATGCATGTGAAATACATTAATAAGCAAGCAGAGGAAACACACTCACGCTCCCTCCCTCCCTCCCTCCCTCCCTCCCTCCCTCCCCCTCTCTCTCTCTCTCTCTCTCTCTCTCTCTCTCTCTCTCTCTCTCTCTCTCTCTCTCTCTGAGTAGAGACAGTCAGCCATGACAGGCCGTCTCGGAGGGTTTTGGTTTGCCGGAGAGGAGCTTAACACTGGGGGAGCTCTGAAGATCAAAGTGTTAACACACACATGCCTACATGCACGCAAAAACCCAAATACAAACACACACACACACACACACACACACACACACACACACACACACACACACACACACACACACACACACACACACACACACACACACACACACACACACACACACACACACCACACACCTCTGAAGAGACAAATCCCAGCATGCACTGTGAAGGTACATTTTGAAATCTGTGTGGGCAGATTAGGGTAAATCTCCATGGACATTAGACAATTCTCTATGCCAAGGGAAGCCCTTTGTTGGCCCTGAATAAGGGCACACGTGTGTTTTTAATGTTTATATACTGTGGGGCCACATTGTGTGTGGGTATTTGTATATGTGTTTGAATAAGATTATTTTTGTGCTCAAGCAATTCAGTCAGTTTAATATAGATATTGTGTAATTAATTGAGATGTGCTAAATTTTCCATGGCTGTTGCTCATTCCCTCTCTGTCTCTCACCTCCCTCTCTCTTCTTCTATCTCTCTCTCTCTCTCTCTCTCTCTCTCTCTCTCTCTCTCTCTCTCTCTCTCTCTCTCTCTCTCTTTCGCTCTCCATCGCTCATTTTGGAAGTGCAATGATACTGTGAGAGTAATCAATTGGAGTTTTTCTCATCATGTGTTTATCATTTGATCTTTGATAGGCTACATAGGAAACTGTATTCCAATAAGGCTAATGAAAACAATGCTTTTGACAAGTCTGAAGAGTTTGTAACAGTTTGCCTATGTCTGAATTTCTATCTGTCACATAAGTTGCATATACATTCAAGGTTAGAGAATGCATGTTAAGTATGTTTTTCTTATTCAGCAGCTTAACCATAATAATCCTAATGATACAAACAAAATAATCAATAGGAAGGATAAGAATAAAGCTTTGGAAATGGCTCATTCTCTCCTTTTGTCATCTTAGTCCTTGGAACAATGCAAATGCTAGGTTTCCCTCTGAAAAGATGTGCCATTTTTAGTAAGTAACCACACTATATTATAGGGCATATTTAGATCATTAAATTGAACTTCAATTAATTGTTAAACGATAATCTTCAGATAAAACGTATCCTCCTCACAAGAATAGCCACTCTCCTAGATATCTTTCCAAACATATTCCAACCAGATGTGTTGTGTGGTATGGTACTTTTTACAATATGGTCTTGTTATCTGGTGCTTGGTGTTTCAATTATTTGAGGTATACAGCTCTTTTGCTGCATTGTGTTTTGAAATTTAAGTACGTTCTCAGGAAAAAGTTATTTCATGGAGTGAAGTTATATCGTCTCATCAGTGTTTTAAAAGCGATCTGAGGTTGCGACAGTGATGGTTCTAGACCTGTCGGCAATGTTTAAGTGTTAACAGTTAAATGGGTACAACCAGATTGCCATGGATACACTTTTTTTGTATTCAACTTTACAGCGCATACAGTCAATTGTCAGTATAAGCTATAGTTTTTCCGCCTCCCATGGAAACGGCATTTGTTACTCATTTGATAATTTCACATGGCTACGTTGTCATGGAAACTCACCACTCGCCGGCTCACCCTGCTCAAGTCTGCCCAATTCATTCACTCATTCAGCAACGGCCCACGTTGTCTTTTCTGAAAGAACAATTTCCCCATTAGAAACATCATCATTTCTCAACATTGGAAAGAAACCATCCGTCCTTTGCGTAAGACAAAATGGACAACCCTGTCGATTTGTTTACATTCATTTTCATACACATCATCTTCCTTTCCCTGTTGACTGCATATCCCGTGAATACATTATATTCAGTGTACACCACTGTCCCTACATGTTTATATTGTGTTCCATTTAATCACAAAACCAATGTGTAGATCGGCACGAGATGAACAGGCATGTGAGTGTGGGTGAGAAAGATGAAGACGCCCTGGCCTTGAGTTGAATGGAAAGACTTTTCTAGGTCAGGCAAATTACAAAAGCATCCAGGTGTGTATGAATTATTCTTTTTAAAATACACCCAACCAGCAACACCCACCCCTCCGCCCACACACACACACACACACACCCACACACACACACACACACACACACACACACACACACACACACACACACACACACACACACACACACACACACACACGCACACACACACACACACACACACACACACACACACACACACACACACACACACAAGGCTGTGAACCAGAGGGTGGCATGAATATGCAGGGCAGCAACCCAACAGGGATCCCAGATGGACCGCTGATGCCAGAGAGAGATTCAGCTCCTAATTCTTCCAAGCAACCTGATCTCATCCCAATGAAATCCCTCTTGGTTTGGTTATTTGCACCTTCCTTGTTGTCGGTTAAACATTGGCCTACATTTCAATGTTAAGCAAACACAAATTTTGACCGTGTTATTAGTAGCTGTTTGAGTCGCTTTTAACTGCAGGTCAAAGATGATCTTCTTCGTGTGGGGAACACTGCACATCGACACAACGGAGACACGTGCACCTCCGCCACATACATCAGCATGTGTTACTACTCCAGTACCCCTCGTAATGGTAGTGAATGAAGACGAGGGTCAGGAGGGGGCTGAATAACTGCCATTGCTGTGACCAATAGGAGTTAGGACTGTGGCAGGTATCATCTGGCTGCCTGGATACAGCTGAGCCAATAACAGACATATTCTGTGTTTCCCTGGCAACACTATAGCAACCCTAGCTGTGAAGGAGGCTTTGGTTTCTAGTGGAAACAATGGATTTTAGAAAAAAAGGGCACAGCACATATAGCACACAGGCACAGAGAAAATATATTTATATATTATTAGATACAAAAATCTCACTCTCTCTCTCTCTCTCTCTCTCTCTCTCTCTCTCTCTCTCTCTCTCTCTCTCTCTCTCTCTCTCTCTCTCTCTCTCTCTCTCTCTCTTTCTCTCTCTCTCCCTCTCTCTCTCTATATCAGTATCTATCTATATCTATATCTATCCACTATATCTATATATATCTATATATATCTATATATATATATCTATAGTTAACAGAGTTCTCTCTCTCTCTCTCTCTCTCTCTCTCTCTCTCTCTCTCTCTCTCTCTCTCTCTCTCTCTAGAGCGGAAGAGAGAGAGAGAGAAAGAGAGAGAGAGTGATCACAGTATTTATTATGTGCTGGGGGTCATTTTCTGCACACGCGCTTTAATCAATGCAACAAAAACATTAGCTGCAGCACTGCGAGCAAATCCATATCGAGAGAGAAAAACAACAACAACATGATATAACCTCCGTTTCCTCAATGAGTACCTACATATTCAACTCATTACAACCAACCTCCATGGCAAAGGGTCACACCAGACACCATATGTGAAAGGGATGCTCTTTAAATATTATTCAAAGACATAATCCATTGAATTATAAATGTTGCATTCAACCCCTAACCTAAAAGGCTATTGGTGGAGACTCATAGCGTAACAGGCTCAGCAACAGGCCAGTGACAATGCTTGGAAAGCGATCATTAAATAATGATGCTGAATCGTAATCATGGATTGAACAATCGAACAGAGGCATCTCAACCCTTCCTCAAGCGTCGTGAGGGCTATCCACCATCCCGACAACAATTCTCCCTTCAAGACGGTGGACGAGCAACACCGCGGTAGCCGGCTCTAGACATGCTTGCCGTCTCCCAATTGAAAGCACAGACAGGCCCCCCCCCCCCCTGCTCTCTCTCTCTGTCTTCCTCTCTTCCCCCTGGGGGAGGATGGCAGGCTGGTGTAGATTATAGCCCATCGCTGTGCGCCCCTGCTCTGCTCTGCTCTGCTCTGCTCTGCTGGGCTGGGCCGGGCTCGGCGGAGCTCCGCAGTGCCTCTCTCTGACAGCAAAGCCCTTTCACCTACATTCACTGGGAGCAGCCTGCCTTCCTGTCTGACTGCCTGTAACCACACACATGCACACGCACACACACACACACACATACACACACACACGCTTGCACACATGCACAAAGGCTTGCCCACACACAGATGCATCCACGCTTGCAGGAACACACACACACACACACACACACATACACACACGCACACACACACACACACACACACACACAAACACACACACACACACACACACACACACACACACACACACACACACACACACACACCAACACATACACACACACACACATTCAGCGTTGGCGCAGGCATAAGCAAAGCTCCATCATGTGTTACTATTCCCCTTCCAGCTCTCTCTCTCGCTCGTATAATCGTACTTATTTCAGTGAAATCTATTTCCACATTGTTTTCTCTTCCTCTTTCACAATTTCCCCTCGAGACAGCGATGCAAGAGGAGAGGATAACAAGGAGAGGAGATGAAGAAGGGGGAGAGGAGGGAGAAGGGATATTATATGAGAGTAAGGGGATACACACACTGCAGTGGTATGCCTATTTGTTTTCCCCTCCGTGTGCTGGACGTACAAATCACAATGTTATACCCAGGGTTATGATGAATGCATTTCCGTTCCTATTTACTGTGAATCAACCTCCACTGCCTCCTTTTGTAGCTGTATACGTGTGTCCCCTCAGTGGTTAGAGGGAAACAATGTTGGCAACTGGTTAAAGGCCATGACAATTTTTCAAATCTGAATCAGAGAACTATTTGAACGATTTGCCTGAATATTGCTATTATGTCGGGCAGCAGTTGTTGCTGGACGAATGGTAATTTATGTTTGAATTCTTAGGAGCAAGTCTGGTTGGGGGCTAGAGGATTAGAGGTTAGGTGTTTTCCTAAGCAATGCAACAGCTGTCTTATTGCATTGTTAATGCTTGATTTTGATGCAAAAGTCCCAGCTAGTAGTTACTTCCAAAACCCCACTTGGCAGCAGCATAACAGTCAGTCCCCTTTACATTTCAATACAACAATTGCCCAAATCTATAGCATAAGGGGCGACCCGATATGTACAATAGTGTATAAGTAAGAAACGCGCCATAATGATATTTGTGCATTAGTAGCAGTTGTCCTTGTGTGTGCTAGTAGCACAGCAACAGTAAACACACAGAAGGTTATCAAGGATAACAACATATGTTGTTGCATCACGGGGTTCAAGAAGTATCCACTATTTCTGGCATTGGAATTCATGCCGGAATGCGCTTGCCAATACCCTTGAAGAATCACGCTGTAACCTTAATGAAAGCAGTTAACGTCGCACACCGGCAAGCATTACTGGCTCATTGAAGGGCTGCGTTTAATCTATAACGAGTAGGCCTACTTAAAAATATGCCATCACTCGCTATGAAAGCTGCGGGTTGCATGAGACACAGACTACTAAAGTGTGTCGTCACGTTTACATAGCAACCGATTTTCGGTTCTATGCAAACCAAATTAACAAGGGGAAATCCTATGCCACACAAACGTTTTATGGAAAATTAACTTTTTTTGCGAATTGATTTGTGAGTTTGCTTTACAATGATGTAAGTAATATTGAGAATAGATTGTCTTCATATAAAAAAAAAAAAAATAAACTAACGTTTACAAAATTTTCCTTTTAATACCCCAGGAGAATACATGAACGCCATTTATGTAAAATAGTAAACCATTTAAACCAATTTCTAATAGCGTCAAACGTCAATTGATTGTTGCTTTTTAGCTTCAAATGACTCTAATTTTACTTCAATCTATGCCAATTACTCGATGCCAGAAACTCTCATTTCTAATCTAAATGAATCAGTAAATACTTGTAGCAATTTAAACTGACGAGTTTCTATTCAACAAGTATTTAATCAATTGTTTCATTACTGATCGGATTTGTAGTGATTCGATGACATTGGAGTAATCATGATAGTAATGTAAATTATACAATTGTTATTCTGGTGGCTGGTTTCTGCCTCCAATCCGAAGCCTGACTATAACCAAACATTGTTACCCGCAAATAGACCAAATACATTATACACACATATTCAGTGGAGGTTGGAATATTAATGCTTTTGAGGGCTGGGCTAACTTGTTGGACTCAATCAATTCGAATAACGTATGAATCTAGATTTTGTTCTAAATCGAACATGAGACTCTTAGCAAAGCTCAACCAAATAAAGACCTATTTAGTAGAGACTTTTAAAAGCACTGTTCATGAACCGCCCAAACCAGGTAGACAGGGTTCTGCTCAGAGCAACGGAAGCTAATCCACCTCTCACATTGACTCAGTCACACAGTGATTAATACTAATACTAATCTCTCTCTCTCTCTCTCTCTCTCTCTCTCTCTCTCTCTCTCTCTCTCTCTCTCTCTCTCTCTCTCTCTCTCTCTCTCTCTCTCTCTCTTTCTCTCTCTCTCTCTCTCTCTCTCTCTCTCTCTCTCTCTCACTCTCTCTCTCTCTCTCTCTCTCTCTCTCTCACAAAAACACTGCTGATTGCAGGCTTAACGTTT